>NC_058088.1:92753005-93053005 GCF_014858855.1 Bufo gargarizans | reverse complement strand
CACTGGTCAGATTTGCAAAAAATGGCCAAGTCCTTAAGGTGAAATAGGGCTGAGTCCTTAAGGGGTTAAGGGATGAACGAGGTGTTTGACTAAATACAAAAGTCATTGTCTATTTAAAATCTCCTCAAGGTTTTGTCTAAAACATTAGTTAAAGTTTATTTCAAGTAAATGAATAAGAGAATATATAGAAAAGAGAAATAAGTGCCTCGACTTTTGTATGGAGTACTAGTGCCATCTAGTGTTAGGGTAACATAAAGGTTTAGGGTGTATTTTCCCTAGGGGAGGTTCTATTAATTATAAAGTGAGGTCACTACTAGTTAATGATAAAACTTGGCCAAGCCCTTTCTAAGATAGGATAAAAAGATAGTATGGGCTGACAGAAAGGAACCATCTTCAGAGAAACCATCTTCAGAAAGACGATCATCAGAGATCTATCCTCAGGAAACCATCAAAAAGGGAGAAGACCAGATCCAGCCCTGACCACCTTTTCAGTCATTGGAGGCAGCCATCTTAGAACCATTGAAACTGATTTCTGCTAGCTGACATTTTGGTATAGTATAACATTACCTATATTTTATAGGATAATTAATTAATATAATACATATCTATATATATTAAATTAACCATACCTTGTGTATAGTATCTGTTTTGGAATAAGATTGGGGTGTACCTGCAGCAGCATCCTGAAAATTAATCCAATACAGGGAGATTGAAAATATACTGGTGAAAACACAGTATTATCTCCAAGGAATTGAATTCAGTTCTAGATCGGTATGGTTGATCTTATCATATGTACAGCGCTATGGAATGAATGGCGCTTAAATAATAAATAATAATAATAATAATATACACTCACCTAAAGAATTATTAGGAACACCATACTAATACGGTGTTGGACCCCCTTTTGCCTTTAGAACTGCCTTAATTCTACGTGGCATTGATTCAACAAGGTTCTGATAGCATTCTTTAGAATTGTTGGCCCATATTGATAGGATAGCATCTTGCAGTTGATGGAGATTTGAGGGATGCACATCCAGGGCACGAAGCTCCCGTTCCACCACATCCCAAAGATGCTTTATTGGGTTGAGATATGGTGACTGTGGGGGCCATTTTAGTACAGTGAACCCATTGTCATGTTCAAGAAACCAATTTGAAATGATTCAAGCTTTGTGACATGGTGCATTATCCTGCTGGAAGTAGCCATTAGAGGATGGGTACATGGTGGTCATGAAGGGATGGACATGGTCAGAAACAATGCTCAGGTAGCCCGTGGCATTTAAACGATGGCCGATTGGCACTAAAGGGCCTAAAGTGTGCCCAGAAGACATCCCCCACACCATTACACCACCACCACCAGCCTGCACAGTGGTAACAAGGCATGATGGATACATGTTCTCATTCTGTTTGCGCCAAATTCGGACTCTACCATTTGAATGTCTCAACAGAAATCGAGACTCATCAGACCAGGCAACATTTTTCCAGTCTTCAACAGTCCAATTTTGGTGAGCTCGTGCAAATTGTAGCCTCTTTTTCCTATTTGTAGTGGAGATCAGTGGTACCCGGTGGGGTCTTCTGCTGTTGTAGACCACCTTTCTTTCCCATTCTGACATTCAGTTTGGAGTTCAGGAGATTGTCTTGACCAGGACCACAACCCTACATGCATTGAAGCAACTGCCATGTGATTGGTTGACTAGATAAACGCATTAATGAGAAATAGAACAGGTGTTCCTAATAATTCTTTAGGTGAGTGTATATATATATATATATATATATATATATATTTGTATAGATAAAAGATAAACCAGATTTGGGTTTAATCAGACATTTGTCTGCAGAGAGAAATCAATTATTAAATTGATTTAAAATATAATTGAGGGGTATCATTATAATAAGGCATAATTGTGTATATACTGTGTGTATATATATATATATATATATATATATATATATGTATATTATCAATTATTTTTGACTTTCTCACTATTTTGCATATCATTGATTGAATTTCAATTGTCACTAATTTTATTATATATTATTTTGCACTAAAAATTGTATTAATAAATTACATATATATTTTGTCTGTAACTGGGTTTTGTCTTCAATTCAACGCAGATCACGAGCTTGTTTTAGCTTGATATTTATGATAATAAATTAGAATCTCCTTCATTACAGATTTTAATTTATTCACATAAATAATATACACTGTCAATCGGAGACAGCATAAATATTCCGACATGCGGACCCATATTGCCCATATATTGCCCTACAGGGGGGTGCTATTCTGGCCCAGATAGCATAACCAAAGACCACCTGCCCTGATAAGAGCGACCTCGTCCGGAACTTTACCCTATATAAAAATGGCCCTAGCAAGCCCCTTGCCCCTAGGCCCCTGACTTCCAGGTGATCACTATATAGATCTATGTGTTTTTGACTCATTATAAAAGTATATTATAAGTATATTGCACCCCTCTGTGTATCACACCTATCGATAGCACACCTATACCAGTCCTTAAAAGGACTTTTGTGGCCCTATTAGTCTGTCCCTGCTCCACACAGCAACCTCTCCCTACACTGGCAAAACACTGAATGTAAAATGGCGGCGAGATCAGATTTATTTATAAGGTAGGGGGTATGTCCATGTGCTGATACGTCTCAATTGGCTGTCCTGTACCACCTGATGGATGTGTCATGGGTCAAAGTTCTTCACAATGTAAAAGAATATGGCGGGCGTAAATATTTCTGTATGTTCGCATGTTCGGTGAATCGTGAACACGCAAAGTTCGCCGCGAAAGGACCGCCTGGCGAACCGCAAGGCAATCTCTAGTCACTGATATTTTAGGAATGTGCACACTTGAAACAGGAGATGTGGCGCGGATAATTTAACTGTCCGCAGCGGACACCGTCTACGGAAAAAGTGTACTGGATGTCACTGATATTTTAGGGATGCGCACACTTTAGACAGGACATGTGGCACGGATAATTTAACTGTCCGCAGGGGACACAGTCTTCAGAAAAACTGCACTGGATGTCACTGATATTTTAGGGATGCGCACACTTGAAACAGGAGATGTGGCGTGGATTAGTGATAAGCGACAGAGGCAATATTAAAATTTGCGATATATCACAAATATTTAGACAAATATTCGTCAAATATTCGTGATTTTGTGATATTCGTGAAATTCTTTTCTATTGCGCTAATATGCGTGCACGCACGTGCGCACGCACTATTAGCTACATAAGTGAAGTGATGAAAATGGTTGGAAGCAGCTTTCGAGATGGTGAGGAAGAAGTCCTAATCACGGTAAGTAATCAGCTGTACACCCCATACCGTACCGTCACTTTACTAGACAGGTATACCTGCTCAGCTGGCCAATATACGATTGCTCAGACCCCACACACATACAAAAGCAATACAATTCGATATTTTAATGGTAACTTTACGAACAGGTGCCATCCATGGCCGCATTGCACCCTGCATCACGGATCATGGATCGATTCACTTAAATGGGTCCGCGATCCAGGAGAGGCGGTGTGGAACCCCACGGAAGCACCTCCGAGTGCTTCCGTGGTGTTTCTGGCTGTGCCTTTCAAGTGAATGGGTCTGGGATCCGTCTGCAGCAGACGCAAGGATGTTGCCCATTCATTGGGGGCCGCTTTTGTGGTCCCCAATGCACAGAAAGGCCGACACATGTTCAGGTGCCTTAGCCCTAACTCGAATATGTGACCTTTAAATACTTAAATAGTTTTTGCTGTGTTGTTGATGACATTATTTTCAATCAGTGTATGTAAAAAATTAGGGATTATATGCTTGCTTCTTTCTCCTGCAGTGCATGTTGGAGCAGGGGTATGACAGGACCCGGGCCCATGACAGAAAACAGCAGATTGTGAGGGGGATCCGCTTTGAACTGTGGCGTGAATTACAAATATGCCACCTGAAGATGGCCATTGTGAAAAAATGGTCGGATCTGAAGAGGAGGCACGGGGAGCGGATCAGAGATATCCGTGATAGAAAATACCCAGGAACAATGCTTACATTACTTTTGTATCTTCCGCCAACAGTCTGTAATGTATATATGTAGTTATGCAAATAATTATTTCATCCCTTTACAAATGATTACTTAGTAGTACCTGGTAGTGTTGGGCTCGAATATTCAAATAACGAATATTATTTGCGAATATCGGCACTTAGAGAATTTGCGAATATTTAGAATATAGTGATATATATTGGTAATTTTGAATATTATAGTTTTTTTTTTTCATCAGTAACCTCCCTTCTTGCTTGTGGGCCAATGAGAAGGCTGCAATGTCTTTGTCTGAGCTTAGCTACATCCCTAGCAACCAATAGGAAATTTGCCTTCCCCTTACTATATAAGAACCTCCCCAGCAGCCCTTGTATGCAGTATTTTGCAGATCTGAGAGAGAGAGACAGCAGTGTTATTGCTGTGCTCTCTGCTTTCCTGTGTCATTACAATAGATAGTTAGTTAGTAAGTTCTCTTATTTATACAGGTGAAACTCGAAAAATTGTAATATTGTGCAAAGTTCATTTATTTCAGTAATGCAACTTAAAAGATAAAACTAATATATGTGATAGACTCATTACATGCGAAGTGAGATATTTCAAGCCTTTATTTGTTATAATTTGGATGATTATGGCTTGCAGCTTATGAAACCCCAAAGTCACAATTTTGAGGTACCCTTTGCTCAGGGAATATGGATTATTAGCTGACTAGAGTGTGACACTTTGAGCCTAGAATATTGAACCTTTTCACAAAATTCTAATTTTAAGCTGCATTAATGCGATTCCTTTTAATTTGCATTACTGAAATAAATGGACTTTTACACGATATTCTAATTTTTCGATTTGCACCTGTATAATACAGATAGTTAGTGGGAGATAGTCAGTGTAGGTTAGATAGTGATATAGTGTAGCTGATAGGTTCTGCTGTCCATTCATACATGCTACATACATACTGCTGTTAAAATGGGAAGTTGCACATATTGCGCCAAAATATTTGCATCATTGGTGCCAATTTCGCAATTGCGAATATATTTTAGCACTCTGTCTGCATATGAAGCTATTGTAATGTTACAGGTGTTCCCCTTCCGTCGGTCCGTCACCGATCTTCTAAAGAGGATTTGAGGGTGGTGGAGGTCTATGAGGAGGAGGAGAAAGAGGAGGACGGAGAGCAGGCCGAACCCTTTGGACAGCAGGATGCCCTGTCACGGTGGTAAGTGGGGAAAAAAAACCCACCATACAATGTAAAGGGATAAAGGGGAAGCAGCTAGGCCAGGACGCTGGAATCAGGAAGAAGGTCACCTCCTATTGCATCCTTAATCCTCACCCTTACTCCTCACCGTATGAGCGAATGTGGATGGTAGGATGGCTCATACCAGGATACCTATGGCCCTGAGTCGCCCTGATAATCCCTCACATAGGAGCAGGGGCGAGATGACCTGTTCTTCCCAGACATGGATGGACAGGAGTCTCAAATGGCCTAGCAGCAGGGAAAAGGGAAGCCCATACACAGCTAGAGGATCAGCAGGTAAGAACAACAAGACTACTAACTTACCTGCCGAAGCCTCCACAACTGGAACCCGTGCATAAGTACAGGAGCCCGAACACACAGCAGATCACAGTACAAACAACCCACACTGGAATCCATCATACCAACTCTGACAGAGCCCCCATGCTCACACAGTCTATGGCAGCCCCAAGCAGCGCTGCATACAGGTTTATGGTTCACCCCTCCGGGAAACCAGCCCCCTCGCGGAGGTAACACACACAAAGGGAAACGTCTTGCACACAAGCAGGGAAAAACACCAACAACATCCCAGACATGCAACAGCAAACAAGACGTACAACAAACCTCCAACTCAAACCCACACCATAAGCAACACACCAGGAGGGGAAGGAAGACAAGGAGGAAACACACAAGAACTGGGAAGACCTAGATGACCTTCCCCTCCTGGTGTGTTGTTTATTGTGTGGGTTTGAGTTGGAGGTTTGGTGTACGTCTTGTGCATGGCACAAGAGTCAAGGCACACACAGCAAAGGCCGTGACATGCCCCTTCCCCACCTGAAGTGGGCGAAGTTGTGGAGGTTGAGGCAGAAGCCTCCCGGGCGTTGCTTCCCCCACCCCCATGCCCAGTGAATGGAGAGGAGGAGGTAGTCACCACTCCCCCTGCCAAGAGGGTAAATATGTGTACACATCAAAATAAATCTGTACCCATAACATTTACAGAAACATTAACCCTTTCTACCCCATGTTAGTTTTCAACTTCCTTTCAAGTCCATTTTTAGCAAATGTGTCATGTGTCACTTGACTTGTGTCCTGGCCATTGTGAGATTTTCTCGTCACATATTATACTTCATGATGAAAGTCTTACAATATAGTCCATAAATTTTTTATTTGTTTATCAAAAAATCCAGATTTTATCACAAATTTGAATATTTCTACTTTTATAATAAATAGCAATACCTTTAAAAATAGTTATTACTTAACATTTCCCTTATGTCTACCTTATATTTGAATCAGTTTTAAAATGACATTTAATTTATTCTTGACGTAACAAAGTTACGCTACTTTCACACTCGCGTTTGGTGCGGATCGGTCATGGATCTGCACAAACGTATCCGTTCAGATAATGCAACCGTCTGCATCTGTTCAGAACGGATCAGTTTGTATTATCTTTAACATAGCCAAAACGGATCCGTCTTGAACACCATTGGAAGTCAATGGGGGACGGATCCGTTTTCTATTGTGCCAGATTGTGTCATAGAAAATGGATCTGTCCACATTGACTTACATTGTATGTCAAGACGGATCCGTTTGGCTCAGTTTTGTCAGACGGACATCGAAACGCTGCAGCGTTTTGGTGTCTGCCTCCAAAGTGGAATGGAGACGGAACGGAGCCAAACTGAGGCAAACTGATGCATTCTGAGCAGATCCTTATCCATTCAGAATGCATTAAGGGCAAAACTGATCCATTTTGGACCGCTTGTGAGAGCCCTGAACGGATCTCACAAACGGAATGGGACCCTAACCTAAATATGGCGCAGCACTGCACGGCGACCACCAGTAAGCCGACTGAAACGTCGCATGGGTGAATAAAGATCCACATTTTTTTCACCAACGGATGTGCTGCGGTGTCTTCATTTTTTGTATTGTACACCTTGGTCAGGTGTTTTCATTGCTGGCACCCGATTATCCACTACTAGGAGTGCTGCCCTGGACTTCTGTTATATACATATATATAACTATATATATTCAAAAGATGAGGCAGCACTCCAAGGATAAAGTGAAAAAATGATGGACCCTTTATTGACCCCTCTGCAACATTTCAACTGCTCAATGCAGTCTTTATCAAGCATTGAGCGGTTGAAACGTTGCAGAGGGGTCAATAAAGGGTCCATCATTTTTTACTTTATCCTTGGAGTGCTGCCTCATCTTTTGAATATATATCAATCCATTAGCCGTTGAGCCTGCGGCTGGGAGGATCTTGCACCCTATCGGACTAGTGCTAATGTGGAATTTTTTGTTTGATAGATATATATATATATATATATATATATATATCAATGTAATTTGGAATTGGTTTAATACACTAACACAGTTTTTGTATTTTTTTAGATAAAATATTGAGGATGGGACCACATGGTGGAAAGGACCGTACTTGTGAATGGCTCTCTGTTATGAACTAACTGGATCCTGTTATCACGTTGCCTACATGTCTGCTTCGCTTCTATTTTTATATATATTTTTTTTTTTAGGAATTACTATTTTCACATAATTTGCTTTATATGTGGCTGATACATTTCTGTCTGTCATTGAGGAGAACCCTCTTAGGCCTTTTTTGAGATGTGGGGGAATGGGATCCATTGGTTACTGGCATCACACTGACGTGATTGTGTCTGTCTGATGTGTCCCTTTGCGTTTGAGCGATGTGTCGTGGAAATGATACATTCGCTCTTGCTGTCCCATCATATCGTTGGCTCATATTCAGGATATTTTGGGCTTTGGTGCCTTTATCCTGACTTACACAGACAGTTCACATGTGTAATGGTGTTGAAATTTTGAAGACATACTGTATGCTCAGTTCCGGGATGCAGTCTCAGACATGTATTTCCCTTAGTCAATTTGGCTGCCGTGGCTGTACTACAGCAAAGCACATGCGCTGACTGTCACCGGTCTCTGAGAAGCGGATGGTACGCAACACTTCCTGTACATGCGCACTCAGCCGCACGGGACGCCACAGATAGCATGCTGCATATGAAGATCGCCATTCACCTACAATCTCACTGGTACTGTCCTCCATGTGCTTGATTCTCTCCGCCCCACTAACAATAATTAGCACTGGTCACTTTATAATTACCACTATCATATATGTGTAGGATGTATATTGATTATCAATTATATGTTTTTTTTCCACTTTTTATGATATTTATTGTATTTGAAATAGGGGGTATATTATGATTTATTATATTACAGGTTCTATATACGTATTGTATCACTTACATTATATTTTATCATTGAATTTGATCACTGATTTTGATTGATTATTTGAATGTGATTATGTTGTAAATTGCACATTGATTGTATCTGTTATATATACTCAGCTTTTGTCTGGTCACTTTGCTTGAGAAAAGATCTAGTGTTAAGCCGAAACATCGCTTTCTTTCCACATGGGTGAATAAAGTTTTTTTACTTTTTCACTTCTGGAGTGCTGCTCGGTATATATATATATATATTATAGCGAGAGAGAGAGAGAACCAAATGCCACGTCAGTTCTTCAAGAAAGCAACTTTTTGGTCCACACAATGGGACCTTTATCACGCAGTCACAAAAGTGAATTGTGCCAAGTACAAAGCTAAAATCAGGTGATTTTTCAAACTAAAAATAATATTAAGTGCATCAATGAAAATTTGCCTGCTTCGTAATGTGAGTATAAATAAAGTATATTTTAAAATATAAGGTACATAATAGACAAGTATCCATACAGTGAAGAGAATAATAACTTCACTAACACTAAACTAATGTTGCTTAATAATATGTGTTTAATTAATCAGAGTGACAAGTTAAAAAAATTGGTCAAAAACCAATGGAGTCTTTAAAAAGATTTTTTATATATATATAAAAATATAAATATTGACAATATACGATGAACAGAGCACATGCGCAAATATGAAAAATGCACACTCGTTTAAGACAATTATAATACTTGTTTGTTGATAAAGTCCTAGGGCAAATAAGTGGCACATGCTGGTTGTCCTCTGCACAATTTGGACAGACAGCATCAACAGGTAGCATCAGCCTGTCTTGAGTGGGACTCGCAGCCTCCTTCCTCCTCCCATTGCTAGCATGGTTCCATGCTGGAGGTAACTGGTGAGTTGTCTGTGAGTCGTACCTCACACTCCTGTAATTTGCCCATATGGCTCAGGTAGGTGAGTGTTAGGACCCGAGCTACTTGAGAAACCTTGACGCGGTGCTCGGGCTCAGACATGTCCTCCACAGTAGTATATGTTGGCTAGTCTCTCAATTTTAACATCAGTTTGGGGGTTTAGTAAGTCTGCATAGTGCACCTGTGTTTGCTATTATTATATTGTTATATTGGTTATCACATCCACATAATTGCTATCTTGTGTAGGATGTTTATTGTGGTACTTGTGGTCCGCTGTGGGCATCCTCCACTGTATGTATTTTTGCTGGGGATCGCCATTAGCAACGGGCCACAAGTGCAAGATTTGCTCCCATGTATATAGATATGCACAACTGCATATGGGTTTGAGCACTTCCTGCCTGTTTAACACCACTCCATTCTTTTCAGTTTGTTTGTATATAGAGATACCTGGAGGTGCATAAACTCCAATTCAAATGTGCCTGTTTTCCATCCACAGGCTACATTTAGGTGCACCTGCGAGGCCTGGGCCATATCAGATAGTCTTGAGTGGGACTTGCAGGCTCCTCCCTCCTCCCATTGCTAGCATGCTGGAAGTAACTGGTGAGTTGTCTGTGATTTGGACCTCACGCTCCTGTAATTCGCCCACTAGTCCCTGGTATTGCCCATATGGCTCAGGTAGGTGAGTGTTAGGACCCGAGCTACTTGATAAACCTTGGCGCGGTGCTCGGGCTCAGACATGTCCTCCACAGTAGGATATGTTGGCTAATCTCTCAATTTTAACATCAGTTTGAGGGTTTAGTAAGTCCACAGAGTGCACCTGTCTTTGCTATTATTATATTGTTATATTGGTTATCACATCCACATAATTGCTATCTTGTGTAGGATGTTTATTGTGGTACTTGTGGTCCGCTGTGGGCATCCTCCACTATATGCATTTTTGCTGGGGATCGCCATTAGCAACGGGCCACATGTGCAGGATTTGCTCCCCTGTATATATTTGCACTACTGCATATGGGTTTGAGCATTTCCTGCCTAAAAAAAAACTATGTAGTTTTGGAGGGAGAGGGATTGACAAGGGACCCTTCAGTGCCTTGAACCAACAGCAGGGGCCAAGAAGTTGCCGCCGATCCAGGACTCGTTCATTTTGATAAATGTAAGCCTGTCCACAGAGTCAGTAGACAGACGGGTCCGCTTGTCGGTGACCACCCCACCTGCCGTGCTGAATGTCCACTCAGACAGTACGCTGGAGGGGGGCAAGACAGTAGTTCCAGCGCATACTGAGCGAGCTCACGGCAGGTGTCCGGCCTGGCAACCCATGGGGTCGTCGGTGCTCATGCTGTCGGAAGCACCAATGGACCCCATGTAGTATGCCACAATACGGGCCAGCTGCTGGTGGTGACTGCTGCTACTGCTGCTACTGGATCTCGCAGACTGGTTAAATCAACCTCATCTCACCCATGAGATCACCTGCTCGGCTGGACCCAATACATTAATAATAAAGAGGGGGCCATTACATTAATAATAAAGAGAGGGCCATTATATTAATTATAAAGAGGGGGCCAATATATTAATAATAAAGAGGGGGCCAATATATTAATTATAAAGAGGGGGCCATTATATTAATTATAAAGAGGCGGCCATTATATTAATAATAAAGAGGGGGCCATTACATTAATAATAAAGAGGGGGTCAACATTAATAATAAAGAGGGGGCCATTATATTAATAATAAAGAGGGGTAATTATATTAATAATAAAGAGGGGGCCATTATAATATACAGGGGGAAATAATATTATGAGGAATGGGGGACTATCTGTCTGGCTCTAGCACAGTATTGGGGGGCAGCAGGATGAGTTGTTGAGACACCAGGAAGGAGAGGATGAGAGTAAAGTGAGGAACCTAAAAAAAAATTCTGTGAAACTCTGCAGAGACGAGAAGCGGCTGAAAGAAGGTGTCATGGTGGTCTTATCTCTGAATGAAGACGTTGAGGAAAGTCTACATCACAGGAGACGTCACTGGATGTAACAGGTATGGGGCGGTATTATACTGTAATAATAATGTTCATGCACATATCTGTTTCACGGTAGGGTTGGGGGAGGAGATTGAGAATATGGCCCACCCTGCCGCATTCGGCCCCAGACTTTAGGTCACACTGTGCGTGTTCTGAATTCTGGGGGCTCACACCCATCTACTATATTATCTGTACTCAGAGTTATCACTGTGTTATCTGTGGTGTTACATAGGACTGCTAGTGATCTACTACAGTATCTGTTAAAAGGGGCGTGCCCGGGGTGGGGGGGGCGCAATTTGTGGCTTGCCCCGGGTGCTGGCAACCCACGCTACGCCACTGCCTCTCCTCACCCTGGCATGGCAGAGCTGACAGATGGCAATTGTCACGTTGTCTGCTGCTAGGGTGAAGTAAGTCCAAACAGGTGACTTAAGCACCGACCTCCTGTCAGATGGGGTGGTGCTGACTTGGGTCTGTTCGGGCTTGGTGCGCACAGGTGGAGCTGACTACTGCTGCCTCTTCCTGCTGCCATTACCTGTGTAGCCCCTGACACTGGGCTCACTGGTGACCTGGCGCACTGTTTCCCTATGGTGCATACCTTCCTCATCAGTGCTGCTGTCACCTGACAAGGGAGGTGGCCCCCATTCTTGGTCGCCCTTCTCTTCGCCCCCTGATATGTCAGACCCAAGGCCAACCTATGGTGGACTGAGGGGAACAGCAGACGTGAAGCCCCTGACCTGGCTCCGCTGTTCCCTCGCTGACGCCTAGGTCTGACTAGGTGCAGGGGTTCTGTGACTGAAACCACCTGCCCCAGTTGGAAGGGATGTCACTGGGGTACTGACATGCGGTACCCCCTCCTCCTCCTCCATCCCTTCCAAAAGATCCTGATCATATGGACCAAGCTCTAGCTCACTCTCCTGCATTACCACCTTCAAGATGTCCCTCTCATTATCACTGTCAAACACCATCAGGGTCGATTCTTGGGGGCTGGGGGCTGGACCTGCAGGAGGTAGCGAGCTGCTGCTGAGAGCCGGGGCAGAGGACTCCGTGCCACTGGTCTGGGTCACAAATGACACCACTGCCTCGGCGTCCTGTGATGAAATATGGCGGCTGCCATGCACAAAGAATTCATGGATGAGGCGGATGACCCTGCCTCCTGTGCCTGGCCCCTCCATGGGTAAAGCACTGGAAACAGCTCCCGTGCCACGACCACGGCTGCCTGCACACCCATGTGCACTCATGATAAATATGTGGGTTTATATATATACATACAAAGACTCCAGCTAAGTCGTATTTGATGCAACTTGTTTATTTGCGTACAAAAGATGGTTTCTGCGGCGGAGTGACGTTTCGGCACCTCTGTGCCTTCATCAGACTGCAGCAAAGACAAGTAAATATAAATCAGTGGATATAGTACAGTATATCATGACAGCGGATACATAGCACATGTCAGTATATGCATAATAGATCAACAAACGTATAAATTATAATAAAAACGTGGAATCTCGGATCGAAGTTCTTTAAGGAACAAAGTAAAAATAATAAAGTAAAATAGTACAAATGCGTTAATTCAAATGCTGAATTTTAAGGCTAAAAAACCTCTTTTGGTAAGGACACAGTCAGGTGTCACCCTCTCTTAATCAAAGAAAAAAGCTGTGATGTAAAGTTAAGGGAATTGTCAGGTAAGCGAGTACTGTTTATACACTCTATAATTGTCACTGGTAACACATTCCTAACAGACCAACTCTTAGTACATGGTAGGTGAAATGATGGGGGTCCAATGCCCCAGGAGCAACTTACCTAGTGCTGCTGGTGGAGGGGGGAGTCACATAGGTGTGGACGCAGTTAGGAGTAAACGTGCGGTAATACCGCTAGGAGGTATAGGCGCCATGTCTGTGGTATTGAGGTCGGTGTTTAAATAACCCTGCGCTATCCCGCCGTATTGACGCGCTTCCGGAAACCGGAAGTGCGTCACGTGGAACGCATACTATCGCCGCGATGCATTCCACCAACAGGAAGTATGTTGGTGGAGCGCACAGCGGTACCAGCAGTCACATAGGAGAAGGGACGCCAGACAGGACGAGAGTGGTGTGGTTTTGGGATGGTCTAAGTGGTAGTGTGCGCTATGTGATGGTCTAGATATGGTCAGTGTGGCAGAATGGAACGCATCTAATGGAAGCGCTGCGTTCCACCGACCGGAAGTCGGTCATGGGGGTGTGTCAGTATTCTAAATAATGGCTTCTATGGCAACAAAGTCTGTGTATGGACATAGGGAAGGAGACATCAAGGTCTAATTAGTATGAGGGGATAAGGGAATATTGTGACTCCATATGTATAGGAATTAGAGAAATAAAGAAAAATAAACTATTGAGTATGAAAAGCCGTGTTTAATTAAAAAGGCCATATAACAGGTATGTCATAGTGGGGGCAAAATTAGGGGCTTGGCTATCTGCTGCTATGGGGGCGGAGTCTGTAACGGGAGTGGGGAAATAGTAGATGTAAGTGATGAGTGGAGATGATATGTGTGTAGAGCGGGGACGTCCTATTGGATGTATCTTAGATATGTAGGAAGAGGTGACTGGTTGTTTAGGGAAGTGTAGTCACCGGTGTTGAATATAGTGGTAGATGGCAGGGAAATCAGTGTAACGTTGACAGATAGTCACTTTGACAACACACGGACACCGTTGTGAAATAGAGATATAACATATAACATGGGTCCACAGTATGGTACAACATAGAACATAGGACTACATTATTATACATAAAGGATACATTGCGGCACTAGAGTGGTCCTGGAGAATCAATGGGTCTGTGAAGAGAGAACAAAAATAGGTAATTAATTAGTGATCATTACGGTAGTTATAATAGGGTTTGTATTTCATATTCCCTATTTAGTCCCCTTGGTTCCATACTTTCCAATTTATGTATCCAGAAGGCCTCTCTTTGTTTTAGTAGTTTGACTCTGTCGCCACCCCTATTTGGTGCTGGGATGTGTTCTATAACCCGGTACTTTAATTGAGAAATGGAATGTGAGGCCTGGTTGAAATGGTGTGGAACATTTCACAGGCCCATTGATTCTCCAGGACCACTCTAGTGCCGCAATGTATCCTTTATGTATAATAATGTAGTCCTATGTCCTATGTTCTATGTTGTACCATACTGTGGACCAATGTTATATGTTATATCTCTATTTCACAACGGTGTCCGTGTGTTGTCAAAGTGACTATCTGTCAACGTTACACTGATTTCCCTGCCATCTACCACTATATTCAACACCGGTGACTACACTTCCCTAAACAACCAGTCACCTCTTCCTACATATCTAAGATACATCCAATAGGATGTCCCCGCTCTACACACATATCTCCACTCATCGCTTACATCTACTATTTCCCCACTCCCGTTACAGACCCCGCCCCCATAGCAGCAGATAGCCGAGCCCCAAATTTTGCCCCCACTATGACATACCTGTTATATGGGCTTTTTAATTAAACACGGCTTTTCATACTCAATAGTTTATTTTTCTTTATTTCTCTAATTCCTATACATATGGAGTCACAATATTCCCTTATCCCCTCATACTAATTAGACCTTGATGTCTCCTTCCCTATGTCCGTACACAGACTTTGTTGCCATAGAAGCCATTATTTAGAATACTGACACACCCCCATGACGACTTCCGGTCGGTGGAACGCAGCGCGTCCATTAGATGCGTTCCATTCTGCCACACTGACCATATCTAGACCATCACATAGCGCACACTACCACTTAGACCATCCCAAAACCACACCACTCTCGTCCTGTCTGGCGTCCCTTCTCCTATGTGACTGCTGGTACCACTGTGCGCTCCACCAACATACTTCCTGTTGGTGGAACGCATCGCGGCGATAGTATGCCTTCCATGTGACGCACTTCCGGTTTCCGGAAGCGCGTCAATATGGTGGGATAGCGCAGGGTTATTTAAACACAACCTCAATACCACAGACATGGCGCCTATACGTCCTAGCGGTATTACCGCATGTTTACTCCTAACTGCGTCCACACCTATGTGACTCCCTCCTCCACCAGCGGCACTAGGTAAGTTGCTCCTGGGGCACTGGACCCCCATCATTTCACCTACCATGTACTAAGAGTTGGTCTGTTAGGAATGTGTTACCAGTGACAATTATAGAGTGTATAAACAGTACTCGCTTACCTGACAATTCCCTTAACTTTACATCACAGCTTTTTTCTTTGATTAAGAGAGGGTGACACCTGACTGTGTCCTTACCAAAAGAGTTTTTTTAGCCTTAAAATTCAGCATTTGAATTAACGCATTTGTACTATTTTACTTTATTATTTTTACTTTGTTCCTTAAAAAACTTCGATCCGAGATTCCACGTTTTTATTATAATTTATACGTTTGTTGATCTATCATGCATATACTGACATGCGCTATGTATCCGCTGTCATGTTATACTGTACTATATTCACTGATTTATATTTACTTGTCTTTGCTGCAGTCTGATGAAGGGACAGAGGTGCCGAAATGTCACTCCGCCGCAGCAACCATCTTTTGTACACAAATAAACAAGTTGCATCAAATACGACTTAGCGGGAGTCTTTGTATCTATTGTAAAAGGGGTGGGAACCCTACTCCAGCATAGACATCCACTGAGTGCTACAAGGGCTCTGCTTGTATACCTGTATGTAAAGAATCCCTAACCTGGGTTTATATATAGTGATGAGCGGGAGGTGTCATATTCGATTTCAACGAATCATATTCGATTTCAACGTATCATATTCGTCAAAATCGAATATTCATCATTATTCTAGTTATCGCGATTTATATACGATTTAAATAATCGCGTATTGCGATTGTAACTTAAGGCAACTTTCCTATTTGTTTGATATCTAGAATTAGCGAAGATGACGAATATGACGAATGTATTCGTCATATTCCTCAAAATGAAGATAACAAAGTATTCTCCATCTTCGTTTTAGCTACCTATTTGTCAACTTCGCTAATTCTAGCAATTAAATAGGAAGGTTGACTATAGAGACAGCTCTGTTTAATTCGCTATGTGATTATATTACTTTTTTTATAAATAGAATAATTATAATAATTATCAAGTATTATAATTATTTTATTTATAAAAAAAAAAGTAATATACCGTATTTTTCGCCCCATAAGATGCACTTTCCCCCCTAAAAAACGGGGGGGAAATGCCCCTGCGTCTTATGGGGCGAATGCTGACAATTTAACATCGCTGGATGCGATGTAGAGTGAGCGGGGGCCGGGGGAGGGACTGGGAGGAGGAGCTGGGGCCCGGGAATAGCGGCGGGGCGGTGCAATTAATGTACTATAGCCCCGCCGCTCCGGTTAATAATATTAAATGTCTTATTCAATTAAAATATATTCGATATGCCCCCTTACTCCAATATTGCTAATCGTACCTTAAATCCTATTCCTAGGTGCTGTAATGCAGGCCGGGCGGGCGGCAGCGTAACTCCTTGATGTCACGTGCCTGCGCCGCCTACTTTATGAATGAAGCAGGCGGCGCAGGCAAGTGACGTCAGCGAGTGACGCGCCGGCCGCCCGGCCTGCATTACAGCACCTAGGAATAGGATTTAAGGTACGATTAGCAATATAGGAGTAAGGGGGCATATCTAATATATTTTAATTGAATAAGACATTTAATATTAGTATACTGGGGGCGGCAGAGGCGGGGGCGGCGGCGGCGGTGGCGGGTGGTTTGATCGAGCTGATCCATGGATGGCACAGTTAAGGGGGGGGTGTGTGGATGCCACTGTTATGGGCTGGGGGGCTGTGGATGGCACTGTTATGGGGTGGGGGGTCTGTGGATGGCACATATATAACAGTGCCACCCACAGATCCCCCTGTAACAGTGCCACCCACAGATCCCCCCTGTAACAGTGGCATCCACAGATCCCCCCTGTAACAGTGCCATCCACAGACCCCCCCATAACAGTGTCCGTCATCCACAGATCCCCCCCATAACAGTGTCCGTCATCCACAGATCCCCCCCATAACAGTGTCCGTCATCCACAGATCCCCCCCATAACAGTGTCCGTCATCCACAGATCCCCCCATAACAGTGTCCTTCACAGATCCCCAGTAATAGTGCCACCCACAGACCACCATTAGTTCCAAACCCACCAAAAGCACACCTTTTGGTTAAAAATATTTTTTTTCCTATTTTCCTCCCCAAAAACCTAGGTGCGTCTTATGGGCCGGTGCGTCCTATAGGGCGAAAAATACGGTAATCGCATAGCGAATTAAACACAGCTGTCTCTATAGTCAACCTTCCTATTTGATTGCTAGAATTAGCGAAGTTGACGAATATGGAGCTAAAACTAAGATGGAGAATATTTCGTTATCTTCGTTTTGAGGAATATGACGAATACATTCGTCATATTCCCCTTCTTCGCTAATTCTACCAAGCCAACCATAGTAAAACAGGTCTAAGTTCAAATCGCAATGCGATTACTTAGTTATATTAATCGCATTGCGATTTCAACTCAGAGCTGGGTTTCTAAGTTGAAATCGCACTGCGATTAATATAACTTGAAGTAATCGCATTGCGATTTCAACTTAGCACTGCTATATTCCATATTTGTTCATTCTAGTCTAATATGTAATATAGCAGTGCTAAGTTGTAATCGCAATGCGATTAATATAACTTGAATGAATCGCATTGCGATTTCAACTTAGACCTGGTTTACTATGGTTGGCTTGGTAGAATTAGCAAAGAGGACGAATATGACGAATGTATTCGTCATATTCCTCAAAACGAAGATAAAGTATTTTCCTCTTTGTTTTTGCTCCATATTCGTCAACTTCGATAATTCTAGCAATCAAATAGGAAGGTTGACTATAGAGACAGCTGTGTTTAATTTGCTATGCGATTATATTACTTTGCTTTTTTTTTTATAAATAGAAATCATTATAATAATCAATTATTATAACTATTCATTTAAAAAAAAAAAAGCTTAGTAATATTATCGCATAGCGAATGAAAAACTTAGCTGTCTCTACTAGTCAACCTTCCTATTTGATTGCTAGAGTTAGCGAAGTTGATGAATATGGAGCTAAAAAGAAGATGGAGAATATTTCGTTAACTTCGTTTTGAGGAATATGACGAATACATTTGTCATATTCATCATCTTCGCTAATTCTTTTAAATTTTCTTTATTTTGAAAAAATGTATGGAGCATACAGGAGTCGGAGTTAATTCACTCCAACTGTTACATAAACAACAAGTTTATATCCAGTTACATTATAATAACAAAATGTCACAAAAATTACAACATTTTATAAAATATAACTGTAAAATAAAAGGTAGGGTGTAGGGAAGGTTATTGGTACGGAGGGTAGGATAAGAAGGAAAGAGATGGTGGTAAGGGGTGAAAGGGAGAAGGAAATTCTACCAAGCCAACCATAGTAAACCAGGTCTAAGTTGAAATCGCAATGCGATTACTTCAAGTTATATTAATCGCATTGCGATTTCAACGTAATTCTCAAATCCGACAGTACATTCTAGTATGGAGACGTTCCCATTGTGATAGGGACACTCTATGAGCACGGAAGTCGGCAGAAGCGGCAACGGGCACTGACTGGAGCAGCCAGGAAGCCAGGAATCCTAAGGACAGGTAAGAACTACTTTTGAGAAGTGGGAAAGAAAATAATATAACAATAAAAAAAGAATATTTGAAATAGCGAATTTATAGCACTATATTCGAAATATTTGCGAATTAACGAAGTGCCGATATTCGCAAAAAAAAAGTGATATTAGAATATTCGCGCTCAATGCTATTTATATATACACCCCAAAAAAAAAAAAAATAAAGAGGGAATTTGGGCAAACTTTATTGGGGTGGGGACAATGGGGCAAAAAGTTTATAAAATTTACAATAAACCGAAAAACAGTAAAACTATATATATATATATTTTTTTACACACTAAAGACGCAGACAATAACTGAAGACTAGAACACTGCGACCAAAATCCTTTTATTTTTATTTTTTCTATTCCCTAACTCCCTCTAACTATATGGATTATATATTTCAGCTAACTAACTCTATAACCTACACTACACCCTGCACTGGACCCTATCAGCTATTCACTTTCACTATTCCCTAATTACTATCTAACACTAACTATCAAGAGTATTTATATTCGATTGGAAATTATATTAGACAAAGCACAGCACTAGAATCAAGCTCCTCTCTCACATCGAACTCCACAAAATGGCTGCTGGGGAGTGTCTTAATTTATATAGTGAAGGGGTAAGCAACTTTCAGATTGGTTGCTAGGGATGTTGCTAAGCTGTGACAAAGCCTTCTCATTGTCCCTTCAAGGAAGAAGGGAGGGATGATCATCTGATGTGTACTGTGTTAAAATAAGCAAATATTCGGAATTATGAATATATTGCACTATATTCTAAATATTTGCAAATTCTCAAAGTGCAGGTACTCGCGATAAAAATTCGGAATGCAAATATTCGCGCTCAACACTAGCGTGGATAATTTAACAGTCCGCAGTGGACACCGTCTACAGAAAAAATGCACTGGATGTCACTGATATTTTAGGGATGCGCACACTTCAAACAGGAGATGTGGCATGGATAATTTAACTGTCCGCAGTGGCCTATTACATAATATTTAGCACAGGATGCGCTAACAATATATATTGCTGCTGTCCCACACAATAGTCCTTAAAAGAAGTGAGTTGAAAAGTTTTTTGTATACAAATCTTCAAATTACACTCCCTACACTGTCTGTCCCTTCCTATGCACAGCTCTCCCTAACACTGAGCAATTTAGCGCAGGTTGCACTACAAAAATATATTGCTGCTGTCACACACAATAGTTCTTACAAGGACTTTTGGGTTTCTGAAATGTTTTTGTACACATAATATTCGATCACTCCCTACACTCTCTGTCCCTGTCTATCCTAAGCTCTCCCTGACTTAGAATGAGCCGAACACGAGTCATCGGGTGCTATATAGGAACCATGCGACCCACAACGGGAACAACATGGTGTCGACGGTTCGTCAAGGAGGGCTGAGCCATGCGCCCTGCATGGCACACGTGATCAAGCAGTTCCTGAAGTCTTCCACCCATCTGCAAGACATCCTAAAAAAAACTTTGCATGCACTTCAGCCACTCGTACGCCTCAAAGCACACCCTCCTTGAGCTGCAGCGGCAGAACGGTCTCCCCCAACATAGGCTGATATGCAACGTTTCCACCCGTTGGAAATCTACCCTCCCTATGTTGGACCGTCTATATGAACAGAGAAAGGCCATAAACGATTTATTGATGATCCAAGCGGAAAGGAGTACTCCTCTGTGTAACTTCGATGTCAGCCAGTGGCAGCTCATGCATGACACCTACCGTTTGCTCAGGCCCTTTGAGGCGGGCACGTTATTTGTCAGTCGCAAGGACTACGGGATGAACAACGTCATTCCACTGCTTCATGTCCTGGAACAGATGCTGGTAAATCTGGCTGGTCAGGGGACTGGAGACTTGGCGACAAGATCTCACAGCCACATGAGTCCTGTGGGGGCTGAACGACATTGGAGCACAAGCAATGTGTAGCGAAATGGGTGGTGTTTCTACACAGGTGACAGGAAAGGACAAGCAGAAGCAGCCAGAAGAGCTACAGGGCGATGAGGAAGAGGACCCAGATACACCATGGCAGTATGCAGTGGAAATGGAGGCAGGGAGTCCCTTCGATTCACTTGCACAAATGGCCCGATGCATGCTCACTTGCTTGCGTAGTGACTGCCGAATTGTCATCATTCGGTAAAAGGGATGACTTCTGTCTCTCCACCTTGTTGGACCCTCACTACGGGTCCAAAATGGGGGCCTTTTTTACACCCGCTGAGAGGGAGGACAAACTGAACTACTATAGACTTTATAGAGACATCCTATGTAGTCAGTTGACCGCTGCCTATCTGCGCCATCGTCCGTCCTCTGGCAGGTCTGACCGGGCGAACTTCTGCGCTCAAGTTCCTCTGCCATGGCTGCTGTGGCAGGGTGGGATGAGGGGGTAGGAGCAGTTCCAGCTCCATAAGCATCAACTTGAGTCTAGAGTCGCTGATGAGCATCTTTCTTTACCCACCTAGTGAAGAAAGAACTCACCAGCAGCAGCAGCTAGACCTGAAGCAGGACCCTAACCAGCAGGTGATGGCATACTTGGACAGTACCCTGCCACCCCACATTGAAGATGCACTGGACTACTGGGCAGCCAAACTGGATTTTTGGCCGCAACTAGGAGAGTTTGCCCTGGAAAAGCTGTCATGCCCGGCCAGTAGTGTGGCATCAGAGGGGGTGTTTAGTGGGGCGGGGGCCATAGTTGCCCTAATAAGAACTCGCCTGTCCACCCAAAATGTGGAGAGACTGACCTTTGTCAAGATGAATCAGGTGTGGATCAGCCAGGATTTCCACCCACCAATGCCTGATTCATCAGACTAGATTATCCATGGTGCCACACCATCACTTTGACAAAAGAGACCGGTTTCTTCTGGCTACCTGCTTTCGCAACTATTCTGATGCTGTCACCCGCCTGATGCCACACATCTGATGCCAAGTGCTCCTTTTTTCACCCACCATCTGGTACTGTTATTACCACCCACCTCCCCACTCTGTCACCCGGTCACTCTGTGGTCTCCTGATACTGCTGCCACCTCCTCACTAGTGTTGAGCGCCAATATTCTAATCGTGAATTTTTATTGCGAATATCGGCTAATCTAGAATATATTGCTATATATTCTAGAATTTTTTTTTCATCAGTAACCTCCTTTCTTGCTTGTGGGCCAATGAGAAGCCTGCAATATCTTTGTCAGAGCTTAGCAACATCCCAAGCAGCCAATAGGGAAGTTGCCTACCCCTCACTATATAAGAAATTTCCCAGCAGCCATTTTCTGCAGTTTTTTGCAGTTCTGAGAGAGAGAGAGAGAGAGCGAGAGAGAGAGCAATGTCATTGCTGTGCTCTGTGCTTTGCAGACTCATCTGAATCCTTATTTAATAACATTAGATAGTTAGCTCATATATATAATACAGATAGTTAGTGGGAGATAGTCAGTGTAGGTTAGATAGGTTCCAGTGCAGGGTGTTAGGTAGTGTGATAGGAATTACTGTGTACACATATGTGTTACATACATGCTGTAGACATAGTGCTGTGATGTCACAACAATACTTAGTGCACCAATCAGTAATATCTACTCAGACCTGATAAAATGTGAAGTTGCATGTATTGCTCCAAAAATATGCGCATCATTAGTGCCAATTTGCGCAATATCGAATATATTGGAGCACTCTATTAGGAGTTTTTCCTCACAGTCATGAAAGTTGCTACCGACCATTTTCTCCAGTCTCAGGAAACTTCTAGCAGCTTGAAAAATGTAGCAAAAGTGAGCCATGCCTGTATTGCGCGTGCAATACGCACAAATTACATTGCCGATTTTCGCAATCAAGAAAATAATGACTTGGAAAATACGAATTCTAGAATTTGCGAATTTGTGGCAAATATTAGACAATTAATTTGTGAAATATTGTGAAAACTAATATTGCCTATGCGCTCATCACTGCTCCTCACTATATCACCTTGCCACTCTGTGGTCTCCTTCTGCTGCTGCCACCTCCCCACTCTGTCACCAGGTCACTCTGTGGTCTACTGATGCGGCTGCCACCTCCACACTATGTCACCTTGCCATCTGTGGTCTCCTGATGTTGCTGTCACCTTCACACTATGTCACCTTGCCACTCTGTGATTTCATGATTCTGCTGTTACCTCCACACTATGTCACATTGCCACTCTGTGGTATCCTGATTCTGCTGTCACCTCCACACTATGTCACCTTGCCACTCTGTGGTATCCTGATTCTGCTAACACCTCCTCACTATGTCACTTTGCCACTTTGTGGCCTCCTGATGCTGCTGCCACCTCCCCACTCTGGCACCCGGTCACTCTGTGGTCTCCTGATGCTGCTGTCACCTTCACACTATGTCACCTTGCCACTCTGTGGTCTCCTAAAGCTGCTGCTGCCACCTCCACACTGTAATTGTGCCAGTATGTGGCCT
The DNA here is from genome assembly GCF_014858855.1 of Bufo gargarizans. NCBI lineage: Eukaryota > Metazoa > Chordata > Amphibia > Anura > Bufonidae > Bufo > Bufo gargarizans. Next base: position 93,029,510 of record NC_058088.1, on the reverse strand, counting down.
CCTCCTGATGCTTCTGCCACCTCCATACTCTGTTATTGGGCCACTCTGTGGTCTCCTCATGCTGCTTCCACCCCACCACTATGTCATAGGGCCACTCTGTGGACTTCTCATGCTGTTCTCACCCTCCCTACTTCATGACTGGGCCACTATTTTATCTCTCGGCCTGGCTGACATTATCATTTATTTGACTCTTCTTCTGATCTGTCAGAAGGAAGGAAAAATTAGACTCACAATGGATCCTGTCTATGTAGCAGCTGTAAGGCCTGTATGGTCCCATCAGAATTGGCTGGGGATTTGGTAGCCAAAAGCAGGTACAAAACACAGAAGACATGCAAATATTCCATTCATGTGTCATCTCTGTTTTGGATCCACTCAGTTTTTTTTTTTTGTTGCATTAGCAATACTGATGGATTACTGACAAAATGCTGACCGAGTGAAGGCGGATGCTCAACAGACAGGATACATTTTTGGGGGGTTATTGTTCTGACGGATCAGAGGCAGGGCAAAATAATCAATGACATCAACACAAACTTAATGCTGACACCCTCTCCACTCTGTCGGTGGGCTCTTCCTGTATAAGCGTTTAATAGAACAGGTTCTATAGACATCTATGTGGAATCAGCTGGCGACGGTGTAAAAGGAGTGCGCTTCTTCTTGGCGCTAACATCGACCTGCAAGACTGTGTTCACACTTGAATTATTTGGTCAGTTTTGGCTACGTGACTGCCCAAATAAGTGAAGTGTGCAGTGATTCTAAGAGTGACGCCTGTCATCTGCTTGTCATACTGACTCACAGACGTTTTTTAATGGATCGAAGAAATTTTTTTTTTTAAATTCTGTGAACCGGCTGAATCAAAAAAAATTTAAATCTCTAAATATTAGATTGGTGGGGGTCTTACATCCTGCACCACCATATTCTGTGGTTTGAGAGTAGCTCTGGCACTAGAACTATACAGCTCAATCCACTGTGTAGTTAACAGAACTGGTTACTGGATCGTTACTCCCATTCATTATAATAGGAGCTGCACTGCAGTTACAAGCTCCAGCCACTACACGATGGATGGAGCAGTGCAGTCCAGGTGCCTATTTCCAGAACCAGAGCTACTACTCCCAAAGTAGCTCATCAGCAGGAAATATTGGGTGTAGCACTTCTGCAGATCTGATATATAGGTCATCAATTCTTATATCCAGGAGAACCCCTGTAAACACTAGAATCATTATTTGCAACTATTCAAATATTTTTTACAACTGAAATATCCTCTCAGTGTTTTACTAAATAACACAATGGTGCAGGGACTCTGTGCTGTATTTTTTTAATATTATCCTTACCTTAGTCTATCACAAAGTCACGGTCAGCAGGAGCCATCCCGTGACATAAGTGACAGTTGGTACCAACATGTTCGGACATAATAGGTCAAGTTTGCCGGTGGTGTCTCTACATACTGGACAGGTGTCCTCACATCAGGCACATTACATTACTATCACTGTTAGAATCAAGACTCACTGGCAGCCTGTGCAGAAAAATTCCATTTTGTACTCTGAGTAGACCCTGCTGCCAAAACCGAGCATCTGTAACCCTTCCAAAACCAGACAAAGAACATTTCCGAGGACTGTGGTCTCCTGTATGTACTGGACCTTAACTCAGGGAGACAAAGGGTAAAGAACTGCACTTCAGGTGTACAAATAGAATTGTGTAGCCATGGCATGTGGTGGATCTGTTATCTGTTGACTGTCTGGCACTACCCTCCAGCAACAAACAGAAAATCTACTAAAAATGTCAGGGAAGCTAGTTCATCTGACTTCCTATAGAGTACAGAACAAGAGAAGAGATACACAATGCCAACTGAATTTAATTACCCCAGGAGTTATCTTTTGCACCTTAGATATATTTAATAACTTTATATCTGAGTATCTGCATATTATACAAATTACGTGATTTGGAAAAATAGATCATTTACATGGAAAAACTGAATTTTTGGAAAGCAGAGGATGTCACGTAAAGAATACTGTTTGATTAGGGCCCCATTCACACATCCTCAATTTCGTTCCCCATTTTGCGGAACGGAATTGCGGACCCATTCATTTCTATAGGGCAGCACAATGTGCAGCACGGATATGGAATTCCGGGCCCGCACTTCCGGGTCCGCAATTCCGTTGCCGAAAAAAAATAGAACATGTCCTATTCTTGTCCGCAATTTCATATTCTATTAGTGCCGGCAATGTGCGGTGCCTTCAAACTCCTGTGAAACTACACAAAACACTATATTATACATATTCTATCTTCATTAATACTATATGAAAGTATATGGGCTCAGGCACACAACCACCTTTTTCTGCATATTTTTGTGGATAGCATACTGGCTCATTTATCTCATTTATTTCTATTTATGAGCGTGAGAAAAATATAGAATGTAGGGATGAGCGAATCGACCGGATAAAACATACAATACTTTGCTTACAAAACTGTATGGGGTGAGCGCTCCGTACAGTATTAGAATGTATTGGCTCAGATGAGCCGAAGTTATTACTTTGTGAAGTCTCACAAGACTTTGCATAATAACTTAATAAATTAATTTCTACTGTTAAAAAACATTTCCTGAACTCAGATTCAGTATTCAAACAATGTATTATGCGAATCGACTTCGGATGTTTTATCACTCATTCTTAATAGAATGCACATTGAAAGTATTCACATTATGCAGATTCATGTTTTGAGGATCAAAATACAGACATGGCCGTATAAACAAGCCTTTTTGTTGTTTCAGCCTATTGTTTGAATTTCAAAAGAAATCATCATGTGTGTGTACATGAGGAGTAACACTATATGACAATTGAAAGAAAAAGGAAAAAGTCTGGTACCGTGTTAGCCAATAGAAAAATAGTTTAGTGCTCTCATTAAGGCCTCATGCACACAACCGTTGTGTGCATCTGTGGCCGTTGTGCCGTTTTCCGATTTTATTCGCGGACCCATTGACTTTCAATGGGTCAGTGGAAAAATCGGAAAATGCACCGTTTTGCAGCCGAGACCGTGATCCGTGTATCCTGTCCGTCAAAAAAATATGACTTGTCCTATTTTTTTTACGGACAACGGTTCACGGACCCATTCAAGTCAATGGGTCCGTGAAAGAACACGGATGCACACAAGATTGGCATCCGTGTCCGTGATCCGTGGCCGTAGGTTACTTTCATACAGACGGATCCGAAGATCCGTCTGCATAAAAGCCTTTTCATAGCTGAGTTTTCACTTCGTGAAAACTCAGATCCGACAGTATATTCTAACACAGAGGCGTTCCCATGGTGATGGGGATGCTTCTAGTTAGAAAATTTACAATGAACTGTGTACATGACTGCCCCCTGCTGCCTGGCAGCACCCGATCTCTTACAGGGGGCCGTGATCCGTACAATTAACCCCTCAGGTGCTGCACCTGAAGGGGTTAATTGTGCTATCATAGCCCCCTGTAAGAGATCCGGAGCTGCCAGGCAGCAGGGGGCAGACCCCCCTCCTTCCCCAGTTTAAATTTAATTGGTGGCCAGTGCGCCCCCCCCTCCCTCCCTCTATTGTAATGATAACATTGGTGGCACAGTGTGCGCCCCCTCGGGCCCCCCTCCCTCCCTCTATTGTAATAATAGCATTGGTGGCACAGTGTGCGCCCCCCCCCTCCTCCCTCTATTCTTTTAATACATTGGTGGCAGTGTGCGCCCCCCCCTCCTCCCTCTATTCTTTTAATACATTGGTGGCAGTGTGCGGCCAGATCATTGGTGGCAGCGGAGTTCCGATCAGAGTCCCAGTTTAATCGCTGGGGCGCCGATCGGTAACCATGGCAACGAGGACGCTACTGCAGTCCTGGTTGCCATGGTTACTTAGCCTTAGCAATAGTAGAAGATTCATACTTACCTGCTGGCTGCTGCGATGTCTGCATCCGGCCGGGAGCTCCTCCTACTGGTAAGTGACAGCAATGCGCCGCACAGACCTGTCACTTACCAGTAGGAGGAGCTCCCGGCCGGACACAGAGATCGCAGCAGCCAGCAGCCAGGTAAGTATGATGCTTCTACTCCGCTGCCACCAATGATCGGGGGGGGGGGGGCGCACACTGCCACCAATGCTATTATTACAATAGAGGGAGGGAGGGGGGCGCACACTGCCACCAATGCTATTATTACAATAGAGGGAGGGAGGGGGGGCGCACACTGGCCACCAATGCTATTATTACAATAGAGGGAGGGGGGGCGGGGGCGCACACTGCCACCAATGCTATTATTACAATAGAGGGAGGGAGGGGGGGCGGGGGGTGGCGCACACTGGCCACCAACGAGTTAACTACAGGGGGGGAGGGGGGGCCCACTGGCCACCAATGAGTTAAAAACAGGGGGGGAGGGGGGTCTGCCCCCTGCTGCCTGGCAGCACCTGCCAGGCAGCAGGGGGCAGTCATGTACACAGTTTTTTTGTATATTCTAACCTGAAGCGTCCCCATCACCATGGGAACGCCTCTGTGTTAGAATATACTGTCGGATCTGAGTTTCACGATGTAGCTCATATCCGACAGTATATTCTAACATAGAGGCGTTCCCATGGTGATGGGGACGCTTCAAGTTAAAATATACCATCGGATTGGAGAAAACTCCAATCCGATGGTATAAAAGAACTCCAGACTTTACATTGAAAGTCAATGGGGGACGGATCCGTTTGCAATTGCACCATATTGTGTCAACGTCAAACGGATCCGTCCCCATTGACTTGCATTGTAATTCAGGACAGATCCCTTTGGCTCCGCACGGCCAGGCGGACACCAAAACGACTTTTTTTTCATGTCCGTGGATCCTCCAAAAATCAAGGAAGACCCACGGACGAAAAAACGGTCACGGATCACGGACCTACGGACCCCGTTTTTGCGGACCGTGAAAAAATACTGTCGTGTGCATGAGGCCTAAGAGAAACAAAATAAGAGTATTGCAGGTTTGATACCTTTTAATGGCTAACAAAAATAGAAGTAATGATGTTACATAGCGAGCTTTCGAGACATCACCAGTCTCTTCATCAGGCGTACTACAAGAATATATGAAGAAACAGCAATATATATACAATAAGAGCAGAGGCATGGGGGGAATGAATGGACATTTGAAAAAAAACAGAACAACATATTAAAGATCTTGAGAATGAGTCCTTAATTATCTTACAGATAAGGGGTGTGAAAGTTTTATGGTCTCTAAATTGATGTTGTCTCAGAGACCTGGTGCCCCGACTATGTCTATAGAAGACTCTTTAGATCTTGTAGTGTGTCATAAATCCCGGGGACAAATTCAGTCCAGTATTTAAAGTGTCAAGCAGTGTTATAAATTTGTATTCCCAAATTCTTCTAGCTTTTTGGGATTTAAAGTTACCTTTTAATATGAGAACTTTCATGTGTTCTACATTGTGTCCTGGGCTACAGAAATACTTAGCCACAGGAAAGTGTAGCTTCTTCTCTTTAATTGTGTGGCGGTGGGACCTCATCCTTGCATTGAGTCTCTGTCCTGTTTCTCCAACGTAGAGGCCTCTAACAGGACATTTAGTGCAGAGAATCAGATAAACAACATTAGATGTAGAACATGTGAATGTCCCAGGGATCCTATATTCCTGCTGTGTGTTGGGGATCCAGTGATGGCCAAGAGCTGGTTTGGGTGCCACCCTGCTGTGAACACGGTTCTTCCTCCTCCATCTCCTCCTCCTCATCCTCCACCTTGTCATCGACAAGTTCGGCCGAACTTCACAAAAAAGTTTGAGTTCGGTACCCGAACTTGACCCCAAACTCGAACCCCATTGAAGTCAATAGGGACCCAAATTTTTGAGCACTAAAATGGCTCTAAAAATGTAATGGAAAGGGCTAGAGGGCTGCAAATAGCATCAAAATGCTATTATATTTCCCAATGTTTTGGGGTGTACCCTAATAAAAAAAAATATTAAAATGTAAAACCATGTTGCACGTCCCCGTGATGTTCAAGATCCAATTGGATATCTGCTCTATCAACTTTTGATGTTCTTTTCTGCGCCTAACATGTTAATCACGGTTAGCGGCGAATCAGGGTTCCACGTCGGAGAGGGAGCGTGAGAAATAGAGACCACATCCAAGGGAGATCAATGGATGAAATTTAATTGTGATCGAGCGGAAATGTGGGAGAAGCTATTAAAACGGAAGAATTGAAGGAAAGGAGGGGGGTGCGCGGCAATAACCCACTCCCGACTCGGGGAGGTAGTGACGATAAATAACAATACAGGACTCTTAAGATGCCCTGTTATTTGAATGTAATGTCACTGGGGTATTTAGGATTTGGAAATGTTAGACAGGAAATTCCCTGCTGCCGCTTTGTTGACTCTAGATAACTTCTGCCTGATCTCAGGTGCCCTTGACGTCCACGATCCATTTGGATATCTTCTCTATCAACTTTCGATGTTCTTTTTTGAGCCTACCATGTTGATCACGGTTATCGGCGAATCAGGGTTTCATGCCGGAGAGTGAGTGTGAGAAAGGGATACCACATCCAAGGGAGGTCAATGGCTGCAGTGTGATCGAGCTGAAATGTAAAACAAGTTATTAAAGCGTAAGGATCGAATAAAAGGGCCAATTAAAGCCAATTTTTTCAAATTGAATTCCCTGTCACCTGCAGAGCAGGGATTTTTAGTCAACAGAAATGAGCTAATGTCACCCACCATTGGAACAGATGATTTTTTAAAATTTCGGTCCCTGTCACATAGGCAGAGCAGGGGTTTATTCACTGCAAAAATGGTAAAATGTCACCCAAGTATGTAACAGAAAAATTAGTGAAATTTATTAACCTGTCTACTAGGTAGAGCAGGGGTATATCACAGCCAAAAACTGGTGAATTTCACCCAAATATGTAACAGACAAATTAGTGAAATATTACCTGTCTACCAAGTTGAGCAGGGGTATATCACACCCAAAAATTGGTGAATTTCACCCGAATATGTAACAGACAAATTAATGGGGGTTTTTTTGTAGCAGTGGTATATCACAGCCAAAATTTGGTGAATTTCATCCGAATATGTAACAGACAAATTAATGAAATGTTACCTGTCTACTACGTAGGTAGAGCAGGGGTATATATCACCCAAAAATTGGTGAATTTCACCAGAAAATGTAACAGACAAATTAGTAAAATGTTTTTACCTGTCTACTAAGTGCAGCCGGGGTATATCACACCCAAAAATGTGTGAATTTTACCCGAATATGTAACAGACAAATTAGTAAAATGTTACCTGTCTATTAGGTAGAGCAGGGGTATATCACACCCAAAAATTGGTGAATTTCACCAGAAAATGTAACAAACTAGTGAAATGTTTTTACCTGTCTACTAGGTACAGCCGGGGTATATCACAGCCAAAAAGTGGTTAATTTCACCCAAATATGTACCAGACAAATTAGTGAAATGTTACCTGTCTACTAGCTAGAGCAGGGGTATATCACACCCAAAAAATTGTGAATTTCACCAGAAAATGTAACAGACAAATTAGTGAAATGTTTTCACCTGTCTACTAGGTATAGCTGTGGTATATCACACCCAAAAATTTGTGAACTTCACCAGAAAATGTAATAGACAAATTAGTGAAATGCCAAATAAAAAAAAATGAACTTGATTTATGAGGTGGAGGTCCATAGGGAGAAGGAGTTTGAGGAGGCGGTGCGCTGTAGTATAACAATGACTGGTTAAGGCCGGTATACATGTCTATTCTGCACAAGGTACGGACAAGTCCTGTGGGATCCATGCTTGATTCATTTTAATGAACGTGAGCATGTCCACAGTGGCTGTGGACAGGCGGGTGCGCTTGTCTTTGATAACGCCCCCTGCCATGCTAAACACACGCTCAAACAATACACTGGCTGCAGGGCAGGCCAGCACCTCCAAGGCGTAAAGGGCAAGCTCAGGCCATGTGCCTAATTTGGAGACTCAGAATTTGAAGGGGGCAGACCTGTTATTCAGTACGTGTAGGTGTGTGCACACATACATCTCAACCATGTTGCTGAAATGCTGCATCCTGCTAAGACGTTCCATATCAGCTGGTGGTGCTAGTTGTTGTGGAGTGCTGACAAAGCTTTTCCACATTTTGGCCATGCTAACCCTGCCTTCTGAGGTGCTGGCTGTGCCCCAGCTGCATTGGCGACCTCTTCCTCCTCCTCTGCCTTCTCCTTGTGCTTCCACTGTGTCCCTGCTGTCAGGTGGGAATGCCACCAGCAGCGTGTCTACCAGCATGCGCTTGTACTCGCGCATCTTACGATCACGCTCCAATTACGGAATTAAGGACGGTACTTTGTCTTTGTAACGGGGATCCAGCAGCGTGGCCACCCAGTAATCAGCACAAGTTAGAATGTGGGCAACTCGGCGGTCGTTGCGGAGACACTGCAGCATGTAATCACTCATGTGTGCCAGGCTGCCCAGAGGCAATGAAAAGCTGTCCTCTGTGGGAGGTGTATCGTCTGTGTCCTCTGCATCCCTCCAGCCACGCACCAGTGACGGCCATGAGCTGGTTTGGGTGCCACCCTGCTGTGAACACGGTTCCTCCTCCTCCATCTCCTCCTCATAATCCTCCACCTTGTCATCCTACCGGAAATGTGCCCTGGCTGGACAATTGTGTACCTGGCGCCTGTGGGTGCAGGAACCCACACTCGGAGCCACTTGTGAATGACTGGCCGGAAACCCTCCACCTGTGCCACATCCTCTTCTGCTCTCACAGTCTGGCCAGCATGTGCAAGGTGGAGTTTCACCTTGTGGGCACGTCGCATATGAGGCTGTGACTGGGAAGGCCGAAGTTACGCTGCAGCGCTGTCAGGCGAGCAGCAGCAGGGTGAGAACTCCTTAAGTGCGCACAGACGGCCTGTGATTTCTGCAGCAGCTCTGACATATCGGGGTAATTTTTAAGGAACCTCTGCACCACCAAATTCAGCACATGCGCCAGACAAGGGATGTGCGTCAAACCGGCTAGTCCCAGAGCTGCTACGAGATTTTGTCCATTATTGCACACCACCAGGCCGGGCTTGAGGCTCACTGGCACCAACCAATCATCGGTCTGTTGTTCAAGGCCCGTCCACAGCTCCTGCGTGCTGTGGGGTTTGTCCCCCAAACAGATAAGTTGTGCTGAAGTTGGTGGTGAAGGTGTCACGCTGACCGGATGAGGAGCCGGTAGAGGATGAGGAAGCGGAGTAGGAAGAGGAAGCAACAGAAGGCAAACGGAGGCACCCTGCAATCCTCGGTGGAGGAAGGACATGCGCCAAACTGCTATCCGCCTCAGGCCCAGCCACCACTGCATTTACTCAGTGTGCTGTTATGGAGATAGAACGTACCTGACCATGCTTACTGGTCCACGTATCCGTAGTTAGGTGGACCTTGCCACAGATGGTGTTGTGCAGTGCACACCTGATTTTGTCCCCCACTTGGTTGTGCAGGGAAGGGATGTCACACCTGGAAAAGTAGTGGCGGCTGGGCATGACGTACTGTGGGACAGCCACCGCCATAAGGCTTTTAAAGCTCTCCGTCTCCACAAGACGGAATTACAGCATTTCAAAGGACAGTCATTTTGAAATGCTGGCATTCAGGGCTGGGGATCGCGGGTGGGTAGGGGAGTACTTCCTCTTCTTCTCCAGTGTTTGAGAGATGGAGAGCTGAACGCTTCTGTAGGACATTGTGGAGATGCTTGTAGACCCAGGTGCCACTGTCACTCCAGAGGTGGATGAAGAGGCCGAGACTGCAGCAGAAGGGAAAGCAGGAGGAGCCAGATACCTTTCTTGTTTTTTGAGGTGTCTACTCCACTGCAGCTCGTGGTTTGTACTTAGATGCCTGGTCATGCAGGTTGTGCTGAGGTTGAGAACGTTTATGCCTCGCTTCAGGCTCTGATTGCACAGCGCGCAAACCACTCGTGTCTTGTCGTCAGCACACTGTCTGAAGAACTGCCATGCCAGGGAACTCCTTGGAGCTGGCTTTGGTGTGCTCGGTCCCTTGCTGCGGTGGGCAGTAGCAGGCGCACTGTCTAGGGGGCTGCCGCTCCGCTTTTGCACCCTGCTCCCTCTTCTGCTGTGCTGGTGGCTCTGGGCGACCACCGCCTCTTCCTCTGAACTACACAGGTCACTCGCATGACCTTTATTCCATGTGGGGTGGAGGACCTCATCGTCCTACACATCATCTTCCACCCAGTCTTCACCCCTGCACTCCTTGTCAGTCTGCACACTTTCGAAAGCCGCAGCAGTTGGCACCTGTGTTTCGTCATCATCCGAGACGTGCTGCGGTGGTCCTCCCATGTACTCATCTTGAAACATAAGTGGTTGGGCATCGGTGCACTCAATATATTCCACTTCTTGGGCAGGGCTAGGTGGATGGCCCTGGGAAACCCTGCTAGCAGAGTCATCAAAATGCAGAAGAAACTGCTGCATGACTTGGGGCTCAGACTGCTTGGCTGATATGCAAGGGGGTGAAGTGAAAGACTGATTGACATCGGCTGCAGGTGCCAACTCTGATCTTTCAGCAGGAGACTGGGTGGGAGACAATGTAAAGGAACTGGAGGCACTGCCAGCAACCCAATCTACTATCGCCTGTACTTGTTCTGGCCTCACCATTCGTAGAGCCGCATTAGGCCCGACCAAATACCGCTGAAAGTTCTGTCGCCTACTCGCACCTTAGGAAGGTGTTTCACTTGTGCGTATAGCTGGCACAGATCGACCACCTCCTCTCTTTGCAACATGAGCTCCACCAGCAGCACCAGGACTGGGGCCACGACCCATATTTGACACTCTCATATTTCTCAAATTTAGGATCTTGCCCAAAATGGGTGTTTTTTTTTATAGCAGAATAGAACAACAGGATCTCCCACTGACAGATGCAGTAAAGGCTGCAAAATTATAATTTTTTGCCCAAAATAGGTGTTTTTTGAGTAGCAGAATAGCACAGCAGTATCTAAAGCATGTATCTCACACTGACAGATGCAGACAAGGCCGCAAATTAAGTATTTTGCCCAAAAAGGGTGTTTTTTTTAAATAACAGAATATGACAGCAGTACATAATGCTTGAATTTCACATAGACCGATGCAGCAAGGTCAGTAAAATTAAGTATTTTGCCCAAAAAGGGTGTTTTTTAAAACCCTGAAAATTATTGCTGTATTTCTAGCCTAAATTTCACACTGTCTAATGCGGCAGAGGCCCAAGATGAAGGGTATTGCCAAAAATGGGTGTTTTTTTAAAACCCAGAAAATTATAGAAGTATTTCAAGCTTTTTTTTAACAATCAAAGATGCAGCAAAGGCTGCAATATTAAGTACTTTGCCCAAAATGGGTGTTTTTTTAATAACAGTATATGACATTAGTATATAACGCTTGAATTTCACATGTACAGATGCAGCAAGGGCTGTAAAATTTCGTATTTTGCCCAAAAATTGTGTTTTTTTAAACCCAGAAAATTATTGCTGTATTTCTAGCTTAAATTGGACACTGACTAATGCGGCAGAGGCCCAAGATGGAGGGTATTGCGAAAAATAGGTGTTTTTTAAAACCGATAAAATTATAGCAGCAAAACCGCAAACAAATGCTGCTTTACCCAAATACACTATATAGAAATTATATTATTGGTATATAACACCCCACTTCTATCAGTTTTTTGGGGGACGACTGGTATATCAGACAAGTTATAATTATTTTTTTCTAATTGCGTTTGTCACTCTGTGTAGCTGCAGTATCGCTGACAACTGCTACACAATACAAATCCACTATAATATGCTTTCTATGTTAGAAAGTATATTATAAGTGTATAAGTGTATTACACCCCTCTGTACTGTACACCTATACCAGTCCTTCCTCCCAGCTGTCCCTCCTGTGTTTGATTTCGCTGCCTTTAAATCACCCCTCCTCCTTTGTAGAGGTGCGGATTATACTTTTCATTTGAGCTGTATCTCTCGCTTGAGTAACTTCACCTGTGTGATATCTTTTCACTGGATCTGTGTTCTGCTGAAGCAAGTACTTCGGATATTGTCTGTTGACTTTGGATCTGTTTTCACTGCAGCCGCAGCTCCTTCAGTTCAGACTTTGTGTGTTTCTGTTTCTTTGCTGACTGGATCCGAGGCGACCCCGGTTCCGTCCATATACTGAGCAGGGCACCGGTGACCGTGCCCCTTCCACTATTGTAGGGGTTTCAGTGGTCATCAGCCTTAGGTACGCGGGCATGTCTCAATCCACCATATGGATCTGGACATGTGCATAGCAGCTTAGGGAGAACTTTTAGGGTCTGACAGGGGTCACCCTTTATCCTCCCTAGTTTGGGTCCGGTCAGTTGCTATTCACTGTGTAGGCTCTTGTTGCTCACTTACAGCCGTGACATTATAATCCGCCAAACCATCCTTTTTTGACATGGATCCGCTTTCTGACCTGGTTGACCGCATGCAGGGTCTTTCTTTGGAGGTAGCGGATCTCCGTCAATCTATGACTCAGCTTCAAGCATTGGGCTCTGCTCCGGCCCATGGAGTCTGTTGCGAGCCAAAGGTCTCACTTCCGGAAACGTTCTCCGGGGGCAGTGAGAATTTTGTTCTTTTCAGAGAGGCATGCAAACTCCATTTTTGCTTGTGTCCCCATTCCTCTGGTAATGAGGAACAGAGGGTGAGGATTGTCATCTCCCTGCTCAGGGGTAATGCTCAGACTTGGGCTTTTTCGTTGCCATCGGGGGATCCCTCCCTTCGATCCGTGGAAAGATTTTTTGTGGCCCTGGGGCAGATATATGATGACCCGAATCGTGTTGCTCTGGCCGAATCTAACTTACGTTTTTTATGCCAGAACAAACTGTCTGCGGAGCTTTATTGTTCTGAATTTCGGAGATGGGCAGCTGATTCAGGTTGGAATGATGCTGCACTCCGGAGTCAGTTCTCTCATGGTCTCTCAGAGAGATTGAAACATGCGTTTGCTTTCCATGAGAGACCAACGTACTTAGAGTCTGCCATGTCATTGGCGGTATGCCTTGACAGGCGTCTAAGAGAAAGAAACGAGACCTCTCTGTCCAGTCATTTTCAGTCTAGGGGCAGTGGTGTGGACTCATTCAGTGTGCAGGGGCCTCATCCTCTCTCGGTTCCCTCTGTGGAGGAGCCCATGCAGCTAGGTCGACTTGCCCCTGATAAAAGAGGATTTAGTCCTCAGAGAATGGTGTGTTTTTGTTGTGGGGGCATAGGTCATTTGGCAAATGTTTGTCCGTCTAGGAAATTCTTGAACTGTACTAAGAGTTATAATAAGAGAAAAACCTCAAAAGGTAAATCATCAAACTCTGCTTCATCTGCTACTTTGGGCAAAGTTGATGTAGGAATTGATGCTTTTCCTCTGACCTGCAGTTCCCGTTTTCTCCTTTCTGCCAGGGTAGCGCTAGGGAGCAAAGTCATTTCTTGTGAAATTTTTGTCGATAGTGGAGCGGCCGTCAATCTTATTGACACTCAATTTGTAGCCATGCATGGTTTTCAGGTTTGCACATTAGAAAAGGATATACCAGTTTTTGCTATTGACTCTGCTCCACTCTCACAGAGATCCCTGAAGGGCATTGTTCACAATATCCGGTTAGCGGTAGGTGACACTCATGTTGAGGATATATCTTGTTTTGTCCTTAACGGATTGCCTCCTCCTCTAGTTTTGGGGTTACCCTGGCTCACTAGACATAACCCCACTATTGATTGGCAAGGAAGGCAAATAAATGAGTGGAGTGAGTTTTGTAGAGAGAATTGTCTCACAGCGATTTTTGCAGAGGTGTCTACTAAAACAGTGCCATCATTTCTCTCTGATTTCTCGGACGTGTTTTCCGAGAGCGGTGTTCAGGAGCTACCTCCTCAACGGGAGTTTGACTGTCCCGTTAACCTCATTCCCGGCGCCAAGCTGCCAAAAGCACGCCTCTACAATCTCTCACAACTGGAAAGAATCGCAATGCGAACTTATATCTCTGAGAGTCTCGATAAGGGGCATATTCGTCCCTCAAAATCACCTGTTGCCGCTGTTTTTTTTTTTTTGTTAAAAAGAAAGATGGCTCTCTGAGACCTTGCCTAGATTTTAGGGAGCTGAACCGTATCACGATTCGCGATCCCTATCCCCTTCCTCTGATCCCGGACCTCTTCAACCAAATTGTTGAGGCCAAGGTTTTTTCCAAATTGGATTTGAGAGGCGCGTACAACCTGGTCAGGGTCAGAGAGGGGGATGAATGGAAAACGGCCTTTAATACCCCTAACGGGCATTTTGAGAATCTCGTTATGCCTTTCGTCCTGATGAATGCTCCGGCCGTCTTTCAGCATTTTGTTAACAGTATTTTCTACCATTTAATGGGGAAATTTGTATTGGTGTATCTTGATGATATTTAGATTTTTCCCCTGATGTTCAGACCCATCAGGATCATCTTTTTCAGGTTCTGCGGATTCTGCTGGAAAATAAATTGTACGCCAAGCTGGAGAAATGTGTTTTTATGGTATCGGAGATTCAATTTCTGGGTTTTCTCCTCTCTGCTTCTGGTTTTCGCATGGATCCGGAGAAGGTCCGTGCTGTGCTGGAGTGGGAGCTTCCTGAGAATCAGAAGGCATTGATGCGCTTTCTGGGTTTTGCAAACTATTACAGAAAGTTCATTTTGAATTATTCCTCTGCTGTCAAACCCCTCACTGACATGACAAAAAAGGGGGTGGATTTTTCCTCTTGGTCGGAGGAGGCGCTTGCAGCTTTTTCTAAGATTAAAGAGAGTTTTTCGTCTGCTCCCGTCTTGGTGCATCCCGATGTTTCCTTACCTTTTATTGTTGAGGTGGATGCTTCCGAGGTGGGTGTGGGTGCGGTTTTGTCCCAGGGCCCTTTTCCTGCCAAGTGGCGACCCTGTGCCTTTTTCTCTAAAAAACTCTCCCCGGCAGAGAGAAACTATGATGTGGGAGATAAAGAGTTGTTGGCCATCAAGTTGGCTGTCGAGGAATGGCGCCATTGGTTGGAGGGGGCCAGGCATCCTATCACCGTTTTTACCGACCATAAGAATCTGGCGTACTTGGAGTCGGCCAGGTGTATGAATCCGAGACAGGCCAGATGGTCTCTGTTCTTCTCCAGATTCAATTTTGTCGTTACATTCCGCCCTGGGATCAGAAATGTGAAGGCTGATGCTCTCTCTCGCTGTTTTCCGGGAGGAGGAAACTCCGAGGACCCGGGTCCCATTTTGGCGGAGGGGGTGGTTGTTTCTGCTCTGTATTCTGATTTGGAGGCCGAGGTCCAGGCTGCCCAGACTGAGGTACCTGCCCGTTGTCCTCCTGGGAAGTTGTTTGTGCCTCCTGAGTTACGTCACAAACTCTTCAAGGAGCATCATGATACTGTTCTTGCTGGTCACCCCGGGAGTAGAGCAACGGTAGATCTCATTGCTCTGAGATTTTGGTGGCCGGCTCATCGTAAGTCGGTGGAGGGTTTTGTGGCTGCTTGTGAGATGTGCGCTCGCGCTAAGGTCCCTCGTTCACGGCCTTCAGGTCCCCTTCTCCCGTTACCCATACCTTCCCGTCCTTGGACACACCTCTCCATGGACTTTATCACGGATCTTCCTCGTTCCTCAGGGAAGTCGGTGATCCTGGTGGTGGTGGACCGTTTTAGCAAGATGGCTCATTTAGTACCCTTCCCTGGTTTACCCAGTGCTAAAACGTTGGCGCAAGCTTTTGTCGACCATATTGTTAAATTGCATGGCATTCCCTCGGATATTGTTTCCGATAGAGGCACGCAGTTTGTGTCCAGATTCTGGAAGGCTTTCTGTTCTCGCCTGGGGGTTCGGCTGTCCTTCTCTTCTGCTTTTCACCCGCAGTCGAATGGTCAGACTGAACGCGTCAACCAGAATCTGGAGACATATTTGCGCTGTTTTGTGGCAGAGAACCAGGAGGATAGGTGTTCATTTCTCCCTCTTGCTGAGTTTGCTCTGAACAACCGTCGTCAGGAGTCTTCTGATAAGTCACCATTCTTTGGTGCATATGGGTTCCATCTGCAGTTTGGGACATTCTCGGGAGGGGCTCCCTCTGGTTTGCCTGAGGAGGAGAGATTTTCCTCGTCTTTGTCTACCATTTGGCAAAAGATTCAGAGTAATCTTAGAAAGATGAGTGAGAAATATAAGCGTGTGGCTGATAAGAGACGCGTGCCTGGTCCGGACCTGAATGTGGGTGATCTGGTGTGGTTGTCTACAAGAAATATTAAACTGAAGGTTCCCTCCTGGAAATTGGGTCCCAAGTTTATTGGGCCTTATAAAATCTTGTCAGTCGTCAATCCTGTTGCCTTCCGTCTTGATCTTCCACGGGTTTGGAAGATACATAATGTATTTCACAGGGCTCTTTTAAAACCATATGCCCAGCCCACGGTACCCTCCTCTTTGCCTCCTCCTCCGATTTTGGTTGATGGCAATCTGGAGTTTGAGGTTTCCAGAATTGTGGACTCTCGCATTGTCCGCGGTTCTCTTCAGTACCTCGTTCATTGGAAGGGTTATGGTCCTGAGGAGAGGATGTGGGTTCCGGTGTCGGACATTAAAGCCACTCGCCTCATCAGGGCATTTCATAGGGCTCATCCTGAGAAGGTGGGTCCTGGGTGTCCGGAGTCCACCCGTAGAGGGGGGGGGGGGGTACTGTCACTACCAGAGCTTTGAGACGTTCTCACAGCTCTGTTTCTCCACCCCTGTGATGATGTCACTACTAGAGCTTGGAGGAGTTCCCTCTGCCCTGTTACTCCGCCCCTGTGATGAGGTCTTTACTTTCTGTTTCCTTCCTCCCAGCTGTCCCTCCTGTGTTTGATTTCGCTGCCTTTAAATCACCCCTCCTCCTTTGTAGAGGTGCGGATTATACTTTTCATTTGAGCTGTATCTCTCGCTTGAGTAACTTCACCTGTGTGATATCTTTTCACTGGATCTGTGTTCTGCTGAAGCAAGTACTTCGGATATTGTCTGTTGACTTTGGATCTGTTTTCACTGCAGCCGCAGCTCCTTCAGTTAAGTGTTCAGACTTTGTGTGTTTCTGTTTCTTTGCTGACTGGATCCGAGGCGACCCAGGTTCCGTCCATATACTGAGCAGGGCACCGGTGGCCGTGCCCCTTCCACTATTGTAGGGGTTTCAGTGGTCATCAGCCTTAGGTACGCGGGCATGTCTCGATCCACCATATGGATCTGGACATGTGCATAGCAGCTTAGGGAGAGCTTTTAGGGTCTGACTGTCACGGACGGTGTACAGGAAACAAGGCAAAGCAACATGTATAAACGACTCGCTGGATCCAAAAACTAAGGAACCAAGGGAGACCCCTGCAGAAGACCTGGCACTTTCCCTGGCTGCTCAGCCTATGCAAAGATCCGAATGGTGGAGGTTTGCATATCCACGAACCTTGACTATAAAGCCCTGAGCACCCTACAATAGTGAGGGGACACGACCACCGGCTCCCTACACAAGATACGGAGGGAGTCAGGGTCACCTGGGATCCAGCAAACAGAAAATAACAGATAAAGGTACAACACTTAGCTTTGAAGCAAACAGGAGGACAGAGTCAGCGTGCACACACACTCCAGGAAGTAGTATAAGCCGCCCAGAAAAGCCTTCTGGGGAAGAATTTAAAGGGAAGCAATTAGTCCAACACATGACAGCTGAGAGAGGCTAACGAGAGGAGGAGCTGAATACCACAACACAGAAACTCAAGGAGGAGGTTCTGAAAGGCCTCTGTCAGAGCTTCTCAGCTGTCTGGTTGTGACACTCTGTCAGAGCTTCTCAGCTGTCTGGTTGTGACAGTACCCCTCCCTCTACGAGTGGACTCCGGACACTCAGAACCCACCTTCTCAGGATGGGACCTATGGAAAGCCCTGATGAGACGAGAGGCCTTAATGTCCGTCACTGGGACCCACATCCTCTCCTCAGGACCATACCCCTCCCACTGAACAAGGTACTGAAGAGAACCGCGGACAAGACGAGAATCCACAATCCTAGAGACCTGAAATTCAAGATTCCCATCAACCATAATCGGAGGAGGAGGCAAAGGCGAGGGTACAATGGGTTGAACATAAGGTTTCAATAAGGACTTATGAAAAACATTATGGATCTTCCAAGTCTGAGGAAGATCAAGACGGTATGCAACAGGATTGATGACAGACAGGATCTTGTAAGGCCCAATAAACCTAGGACCCAACTTCCAGGAGGGAACCTTCAATTTGATATTCTTGGTAGACAACCACACCAGATCACCAACATTCAGCCACACGCTTATATCTCTCACTCATGCTCTTTAGATTATCTTGAATCTTTTGCCAAATAGATGACAAAGACGAGGAGAATCTGTCCTCAACAGGTATACCAGAAGACCCCTCTCCCGAGAAAGTCCCAAACTGTGGATGAAACCCATATGCACCAAAAAATGGTGACTTATCAGAGGACTCCCGACGACGGTTATTTAAAGCAAACTCAGCAAGGGACAAAAAAGAACACCAATCCTCTTGATTCTCCGCCACAAAACAACGCAGATATGTCTCCAGATTCTGATTGACGCGCTCTGTCTGGCCATTCGACTGCGGGTGGAAAGCAGAAGAGAATGACAACCGAACCCCCAAGCGAGAACAGAAAGCCTTCCAGAATCTGGAATCAAACTGCGTGCCCCTATCAGAGACTATGTCTGAAGGAATACCGTGCAATTTGACAATGTGATCAACAAATGCCTGCGCCAGCGTCTTAGCATTGGGCAAACCAGGAAAAGGGATGAAATGCACCATTTTGCTAAAACGGTCCACCACCACCAGAATCACAGTCTTCCCCGAGGAACGAGGCAGGTCCGTGATGAAGTCCATGGACAGATGTGTCCAAGGACGGGAAGGAATGGGTAAGGGAAGGAGAGGACCTGATGGCCGTGAATGAGGGACTTTGGCACGAGCGCAAGTCTCGCAGGCTGCCACAAAACCCTCAACCGACTTACGAAGCGCAGGCCACCAGAATCTCCGAGCGATGAGATCCAGTGTGGCTCTTACCCCCGGGTGCCCAGCAAGGACCGTATCGTGGTGTTCTTTAAAAATCTTGTGTCTTAAAGCGAGAGGCACAAACAACCTCCCAGGAGGACAAAGATCAGGAGCCTCTGACTGGGCTGCCTGCACCTCTGCCTCCAATTCAGGAAAAAGAGCAGAGACCACCACACCTTCAGCCAAAATGGGACCCGGGTCTTCAAAATTCCCGCCTCCCGGAAAACAACGTGACAGGGCATCTGCCTTCACATTCTTAACTCCAGGGCGGAACGTGACAACAAAATTAAACCTAGAAAAGAACAACGACCATCTGGCCTGTCTCGGGTTCAAACGCTTGGCTGACTCCAAGTAGGCCAGATTTTTATGGTCAGTAAATACGGTAATAGGGTGTCTGGCTCCCTCTAGCCAATGGCGCCATTCCTCAAAAGCCAACTTGATGGCCAACAATTCCCTATCTCCCACATCGTAATTTCTCTCTGCGGAGGAGAGTTTTCTTGAGAAAAAGGCACACGGTCGCCAATTGGCAGGAGAGGAACCCTGAGACAAGACCGCCCCCACACCCACCTCAGAAGCATCAACCTCAACTATGAAGGGTAAAGAAACATCAGGTTGCACCAAGATGGGAGCGGAAGCAAAACCCTCCTTGATATCAGAAAAAGCCTTACGCGCCTCTACTGACCAAGAAGAAAAATCTACCCCCTTTCTGGTCATATCAGTGAGTGGTTTAACAATAGAAGAATAATTCAAAATGAACTTCCTGTAATAATTGGCAAAGCCCAAAAAACGCATCAGCGCCTTTTGATTCTCAGGAAGCTCCCACTCAAGCACAGCGCGGACCTTCTCGGGGTCCATGCGAAAACCAGAAGCGGAGAGAAGAAACCCCAGAAATTGAATTTCTGGAACCGCAAACACACATTTTTCCAGTTTCGCATATAATTTATTCTCCCGCAGGATGAGCAAGACCTGACGTAAATGTTCCTTATGAGTTTTGAAATCGGGAGAAAAAATCAAAATGTCATCCAAATACACCAATACAAATTTTCCCATCAAATGATAAAAAATGCTGTTCACGAAATGCTGAAAAACGGCTGGGGCATTCATCAAACCAAAAGGCATAACCAAATTTTCAAAATGGCCCTCAGGGGTATTGAAGGCCGTCTTCCATTCTTCTCCTTCTCTGACCCTGACCAGGTTGTATGCCCCTCTTAAATCTAATTTGGAAAAGACTTTAGCCCCAACAACCTGGTTAAATAGGTCTGGGATCAGAGGAAGCGGATAAGGGTCACGAATTGTGATATTGTTCAGCTCCCTGAAATCCAGACAAGGTCTTAAAGAACCATCTTTTTTCTTAACAAAGAAAAAACCAGCGGCAACAGGTGACTTCGAGGGTCGTATGTGTCCCTTTCTCAGACTCTCAGAGATATAAGCACGCATAGCGATCCTCTCAGGTTGGGAAAGATTGTATAAACGAGATTTAGGCAGCTTGGCGTCTGGGATGAGATTAATAGGGCAATCGTACTCCCTGTGCGGGGGCAAATCCTGGACTCCACTCTCAGAGAAGACATCCGAAAATTCAGAGAGAAAAGATGGTACAGTCTTAGTAGCAACCTCAGAAACAGATGTCATGAGGCAATTCTCTCTGCAAAAGTCACTCCAACCATTTATTTGCCTCGCTTGCCAATCAATGGTGGGGTTATGCTTAGTGAGCCAGGGCAGCCCCAACACCAGAGGGGTGGGTAAACCGCTAAGGACGAAACATGACACATCCTCAACATGAGCATCACTCACAATTAAACGGATATTGTGAACTATGCCCTTTAATGATTTTTGAGAAAGTGGAGCGGAATCGATAGCAAAAACAGGAATATCCTTTCCCAAAGTGCGCACCTGGAAACCATGAGTTATCGCAAATTGATTATCAATGAGATTAACCGCTGCTCCACTATCCACAAAAATCTCACAAAAAATGTTCTTGCTCTCTAGCGCCACCCTAGCCGGCAGGACAAAACGGGAACTACAAGCAAATGGAAAACCTTCAATTTCCGCCTCAACCCTGCCAATAGTAACAGACGGAACATTTTTAAAAGATTTTTTCCTGTTTGTTTCTTTATTACTCCCAGAAAACTGCCTGAATCTCCTAGAGGGACAAATATTTGCCAAATGATTTATACCTCCACAACAAAAACAAACCCTCCCATGCGGGCTGAATCTTCTATTGTCAGAAGCAATCAACCCCAGCTGCATGGGCTCCTGCTCAGAAGGGTCTGACAGCGACTGAGACCCCTGCGCACATAATGGGACCGCTGCACTGTCCTGGGACTGAGTATGACAGGAAGGGGACATCTCTCCTCTCTCTCTAAGATGCCTGTCAATACGAACGGCCTGAGACATAGCAGAGTCCAAAGAACTAGGCCTCTCATGAAAGGCAAATGCATCTTTCAATCCCTCTGAAAGACCATGGCAAAATTGACTTCGGAGCGCAGCATCATTCCAACCAGTATCAACTGCCCATCTCCGAAATTCTGAGCAGTATATTTCTGCGGATTGTTTACCCTGGCATAATAGACGTAGTTTAGACTCAGCCAGAGCAATACGATCCGGATCATCATATATCTGACCCAGGGCTAAAAAGAATTCATCCACTGAACGGAGAGGCCGTGCCCCCTCCGGCAGCGAAAAGGCCCAGGACTGAGCGTTACCTCTGAGCAGCGATATAATGATCCCCACCCTCCGTTCCTCATCACCAGAGGAGTGGGGAAGAAGGCGAAAATGGAGTTTGCAAGCCTCTCTAAAACGCACAAAATTCTCACTACCTCCGGAGAACGTATCCGGGAGCGAGATCTTAGGCTCAGAACAAACTCCATGAACGCAAGCTGAACCGGTCACTTGAAGCTGAGAAAAAGTCTTACGGAGATCAGCTACCTCCAATGAAAGACCCTGAAGGCGTTCAGCCAAAAGTGAAACCGGATCCATGCTTGAGACGGTTATGGCGGCTTATAATGTCACGGACGGTGTACAGGAAACAAGGCAAAGCAACATGTATAAACGACTCGCTGGATCCAAAAACTAAGGAACCAAGGGAGACCCCTGCAGAAGACCTGGCACTTTCCCTGGCTGCTCAGCCTATGCAAAGATCCGAATGGTGGAGGTTTGCATATCCACGAACCTTGACTATAAAGCCCTGAGCACCCTACAATAGTGAGGGGACACGACCACCGGCTCCCTACACAAGATACGGAGGGAGTAAGGGTCACCTGGGATCCAGCAAACAGAAAATAACAGATAAAGGTACAACACTTAGCTTTGAAGCAAACAGGAGGACAGAGTCAGCGTGCACACACACTCCAGGAAGTAGTATAAGCCGCCCAGAAAAGCCTTCTGGGGAAGAATTTAAAGGGAAGCAATTAGTCCAACACATGACAGCTGAGAGAGGCTAACGAGAGGAGGAGCTGAATACCACAACACAGAAACTCAAGGAGGAGGTTCTGAAAGGCCTCTGTCAGAGCTTCTCAGCTGTCTGGTTGTGACACTCTGTCAGAGCTTCTCAGCTGTCTGGTTGTGACACTGACAGGGGTCACCCTTTATCCTCCCTAGTTTGGGTCCGGTAAGTTGCTATTCACTGTGTAGGCCCTTGTTGCTCACTTACAGCCGTGACAATAATATGGCGGACGCGAATATCTCCATATGTTCGCATGTTCGGAGAATCGCGAACGGGCAAATTTTGCCATGAACCGACCGCCGGGCGAACCACAAGGCCATATCTATTGAGGGGTGCCATATACCTTCTTCCACTAAATACTGATTGAGTGGTGCTATTGCTATGTACCTTCTTCCACCAAATACTGATTGAGAGCTGCAATACACCTGATTCCACAAAATACTGATTGAGGGGTGCCATATACCTGTTTCCGCCAAATACTGATTGAGGGGTGCTATTGCTAAATACCCTTTTCCACCAAATACTGATTGAGGGCTGCGATATACCTTCTTCCACAAATTCTGTTCTACTCTATGGACCTAGGCAGAGGGTCATTTAGAAAATGACAGGCAGAGGAAGAGACAGACTGTTCCGCAGGGATGGCAGGGGCTGGACAGGTGCACCATGCCAGAGCCTAAGTAGTAATTTGGAGAAGGCGCGTGCGATAACTTTAAAGTGCGCACCAGAGTTGGTTGAGTGGCTCACTCAGCCTTTCCCCTTCTGCAACCTCCTCATCCTCTGTATCTGCACCCTCCTCACTCTCTGCTGTTTGCACCCCCAAAGACATCACCATAGCCCCTCCACTCGATTCAGAGGAATTACTTTCCCATCCATTCCCAGACCTTACAGATGCGCTGCCATTCTTGGCATCAGATGAGGAAAAGGAGGTAGCAACGGACGCCACTCAGCGGTCTGGCGACATTACCCAGATCAGCCCAAAGGAGGGTGGTCCCCGCTGTTGCTGCCTACTCTGAGATCTCTAATGTCAGTGGTGGTGAAGGTGACGATGATGACATGTCGATGGACGTCACATGGGTGCCCACAAGAGAGGAAGAGGAGGAGAGTTCAGAGGTAGAGACGGAGTAGCAGATAGGGAGCAAAAGGAGGAGAAGCAGGCAGAACTCACAGTTCACAGGAGGCAAAAAGAAGACTGCAAATGTATCTGGAGTGAGCCATCCACCATGCACGGTCACATCTTGCGCTCCCAGGATGCCGGCACATGGCTCCGCAGTGTGTGCTTTTTTTAATGTGTAAGCTGCTGATAATAGTGTTTCCATCTGCAGCCTTTGCTGTCAACACATAAGTCGTGGTGAGCCCAACACTCACCTAGTGAAGACCGCCTTAAGAAGGCACCTGGCCTCCCATCACCGAACCCAGTAGGAGCAACGCCGTCAAAACCCACAAAGCCACACTCCCAATGCTCCACGTCCTGCCTCTTCTCCTTCACCTGTCTTCTCCCATTTGTCCTCCACTCCACCTTCCACCATGTCGTCGTCGCGTTCATATGGCACAAGGCAGGCTTCCGTGACCCAAATGTTCGAGTGTAAAAAAATGACACCAGGTAATCCTCTTGCCCAGCAACTGACCGCTGGCTTGTCGGAACTGCTAGCCCACCAACTACTGCCATATAAATTGGTGGACTTGAAGGCCTTTTGAAAATTAGTGGCCATTTGCACACCGCAATGGAAGGTCCCTGGAAGGAAATATTTCTCCCAGAAGGGCATCCCTGAACTATATGGCCTCGTTCAGCGGCAAGTTAATATATCTCTGGCACACAGTGTCAATGCCAAGATACATCTGACCACAGACACATGGTCTAGCAAACACGGGAATGCATGCAGGCCTGCCTCTTTTTCTTCTCCTCCTACTCTATCCTCCATCTCCTCAGCTGACTCCTCCTTTTCCACTGCTACCGCCTCTTCCGCTGCACCCCCCCAGCTCCCCAGAACCAATTAAACATGCCAGGTGAGACTGTAGCTGTTGTGCCTGGAAGCCAAGAGCCACATCGGTCCTGCACTCCTTTTATCTCTGCGGTCATAAACCAATCAGTGGCTAACCCCGCTCAATTTGACAGTTTGGAAAGTGGTGTGCGCCAACAGTGCCAATCTGCTGAGTGCACTGAAACAGGGCAAAATGACACACGTCCTGAACTTATTCGTGCAGCGATTCGTTGCCAAATATCCCGGGGTCGAGGATGTCTTGTGGCAGGCCAGGAAAATCTCTGGCCATTTTAGAAGATCTTATCAGCAGCGGTGACAAGAAATCAGCGGCGACACCACTTGCCTGTCAGACATCTGATTTGTTACTGCCTGACGAGCTGGAACTCCACCTTGTATATGCTTGATAGGCTGCTCCAGCAGAATCGTGCCATTAACTACTACCTGTACGAACTCTGCCACAGTTAGGAGTCTTTCCCTGAAGTTAAGTCAGAGAGCAGCCATGAAGTATCTGCCTGCTGGAGGGAGGCCTCCTGCCTCTTTTCTCTCTCTGTTGGCTCCACAGCCCAGGGTTAAAGCCCACAAGATTCAGCCCAGAGGTAAGAAGTCCACTTCTACAGCTCACTCCTCCGTGACCAGTGACAAGCTGCAACTGCAGGTACTCAAGGGGATTATTATATGTATTGCAAGTAAAAGGATAGCAAACAGCCATACTTAAAGGCTTCTCAGACACCTTTGCAAGCAATCTAAGTTGGATTGCACCATTCTTGTCTCAGTCTCCAATTCCTCAGTTGACACTACAGTAAATGGTTGTACCACCACAAAAGGTACCGGCGTCACGACTACAAGGGACCTTGCTATAGGCACATTAATACAGACCATCAAGGGCACATCGAACCACCATCTGGCCTGTGTCACTTACACCAGAGTGTGCCCCAGAGAATTATTGTGCCGTTCTCCTTATCACTTATGCTAGCCTGCCCAGGGACGACGTAAACCAGAACTGTATTTACCTCGGCCCACCTATTGCTCACACCATGACCTCACATGTAATTCCCCTGTTGGTCTGGCATACTGCAATTGCCCTGTGTCTGTCAGTCTGGGAGCCGATTAGGACAAGCCCTCCTCCACGTTTCCTCTCAGGATCATGAGAGACTTCTTCTACCTCCCTAGTGCTTTTTCCCACTGACATGTGCATTAAAATGCAGGAAAAGATTCAACTTGACGTAGGATTTACATGTTGTAGTAAAATAAAAAAAACTGCATTGTAGAAAGTACAGTGGCGCATCGACAGGGGTGGTCCAGCGGCTCTGGACCCCCTCTAGAACAACCAGTGAATAGTTTTTTTTTTATCCCTTAGGGCTGCACCACTGATCACCACAGGCGGCGCGGCGCTGGTTCTAGTTGCCGGCGGCGGTGGGGGGGCATTAGGAGATGAATGCTTCCATTGTGGAAGTGCTCATCTCCATATTCATTTGTATCGCCATCCTCAGGACAGAGATACAGATGGCTGTGCTGCAGCGGGGCAGGGGAGGGAGAGGCATCTCCCTTCGCTGTTTTTTCTGATAGGCCGCAGGCACTAATGCCTGCGGCCTATCAGAGGTCGGCTCTGGCAGCACCATGACGTCATTATCATTGCGTCGCCTGAGCTGAGCAGCACACAGCGGGCTCTAAAGGGGCTTTTTTTTATTGGCATATTATGGGGGCACTATAGGGGAGAGCGGCACTATGGGGCATCTGGGGGCACTATAGGGACATTATTTGGGGGCACTATGGGAAAGTGGGGGCTCTAAAGGGGCCTTTTTTATTGGCACATTATGGGGGGCACTATGGCATCTGGTGGCACTAAGGAAGCATTTTTTGCTGGCACATTATGGGAGGCACTAGAGTAGAAAGCGGCACTATGGGGCATTATTTGGGGGCACTATGGGGGAGTGGAGCACTATTGGGGCATCTGGTGGCACTAAGAAGGGGCATTTTTTATTGCCACATTATGGGGAGAGGAGCACTATAGGGGCATCTGCTGGGGGCACTAAGAAGGGGCATTTTTTTACTGGCATATTTTGGGCAACACCATGGGGAAGGGGGAGAGGAGCACTATGAGGGCATTTACTGGGGCACTATATAGGGGTATTTTATACTGGCATACATTATGGGGACATTAGCTCAACTGCGGTCACTAAGCAGGGGTATTTCATGTACTGTCATATTATAAGGAGAATTATTACTACTAGGGGGTATTATGGCTAGCTTTACTACTACTGGGGGGCTCTGAGGAACATGATTACTAGCATGGGCACTATAGGGGCATTATTACTACTAAGTGTGTCTAGCAGAGAATAATTTCTATTGGTGGGATTTTGGGGAGGACTGGTACACCCTGGCACAGTATCAGCTTAGCGCAATTATTTTTGGGGGACATTATCTTTATACTTAGTTTACAGTTACATACAGTTATTTTTAGAGCACTGTGTGCCAATAATTGTTGCAGGGGGCACTATCTGTGTGGTAGTAGAATTTCCAGGGGGACTGTTTCTGCAGTATAGTATTGGGGCACAGCGGGCACAGTGGGCACAGTATTGTGAGTGGCAATAAAGGGTGTTCAGAAGATGTGAAGATGATGGAAATGTGGGAAACTAATGTCTGTTTGTCAATCTCTGCAGAGACGGGAGATGGCTGAAAAATCATCATGGCGGTCTGGTCTGAATGGAGAAGATGAGGAAAGAGAACGTCTACAACAAAGGTGACATCACTGGATGTAAGAGGTTTGTGGTGCTATGTAGGAGAGGAGATGCTCCGATTCCTCCCCCTGCCATTTGCAGAAGGAGGATTCAGAGCTGGGTGAGGAAGGCCAAGGGGGGCAGCAGGCCATGGGCGGGTGGCAGATGGTGGGGGGAACCACAGGCCTTGAGCAGGATCTGGGGAGGGAGGAGAGAGGAGGAGCTTCCTGGCTTTAGCCTGCTGTTGTTTATTGTATAATGTGAAGCAGGCAGTGCAGCCAGGAAATGCCCTCCACTCTCCGTATGATGTGTAGAAACAGGCCTCAACAATAAAATTGCAGCTGTACAGTGTTTTTTGGGAGTGGCCTATTATATGTAGGAGGAGCTTTTAATAATGGGCAGGGCTAAAAACCTTGTGCGTCGACCTGCACGCGCAGCATTTTCCCGCTCCTACAGGGCTTTTAGAAATGCCAGGCACACTACAGACGCCACATTTTTTAATATGAAGGGGGCTTTGAAAAATGGGCAGGCAAAACAATTGGCACAGCGCGCTACACGTGCCACATTTTTTGCCTTTCGGACTCCCCCTAGACAAAATTCCTGGGTGCTCCCCCGAGAAAGTGTATGCGTTTTTACTGAAGTTATTGCAGTTTTGTGATGTGGTAATTGCCTATGTGGTTTTACAGGTAAAACACCTTAATTTGACATGTTTCACCTACTGTATAAAAATCACTATCAAGATATGAGGTTGTTAACTTATTATAATGCATCTTTGTTGTAATTTTTTTCTACTATGATAAAATACCAGCCTTAATGAATGCAAATCTTAAAGACTCACTTTGTTAAAAAGCCTGGTGGATAGATTCAATTTAAGCAGTCATAATTAAACCTAACAATTACACACAATAAAATACATATCACGTCGAGTTGTCAGGATCTTCAAACTGTAAGAAACTATGAATAAAGCTTAACCAAAGAAAGAATATAAAACTAAAAACACCAAAACTGAATGAATGGTGCAGTGTCACAGATTTTCTTAATCCAGATAAATTGAAGTCACTTTTTTCTATAGAACATGGCAGCAAGGTCAAGGAGGATAAGAGAAGAATAGACATAGTTTTAGCAGTCACTGAATTAATTCTGTGTTCTAATTCACCACTTTTCTTTTGTATGAGCACTTCTCTGTTTAAAAACAAATGAAATGCAGCAGATATGTTTTTGGCATATGACTTTGTCTTTGGGGGATTTCTTAGCATCGGAACTCGGAAGATGAATGAAATCCATATTAAATTTTCATCCTCCAAGACATTAATGGGAAATTCATGCTTTCTGTGGAATAAGTACAATGTAGTGTAATTTACACAGTTTGAATATTCAGTAGCATTAACGATAATCACCTTTAATTGAATATGGCTGTCATCCATAGGCACTTTTTAAGAAAGATGACCTTACTCAAATTCTACAATTCTGACAAAAATGGCCTTGTACAATACTTATTTTTGAAAGTAGGAGAACAAGTTGTACTATTTGTTGAAGTTTAAATTTGCTGTATGATGTTAACATTCAAATTGTGTTAAATTATGAGTTTCGCAGAGAATCAAAGCATACAACAGCTTTTAAATTTGTTACAAATGAGAAATAATAGTTTCCCATTTTGAGTAAAACTGAATTAGGCTAAGTTCACCAGCATAACCCTTTTATCCACAAAGGATCCAAATGTTTTGGACAATTTTTAAAAATAATTTCTTCATTTTTGATTATCTGTTTAAAAATAATAAAGAGTCCATTTATTACCCCATGACATAATAGTATGTGAAGGATATAGGTTATTGAGGACCCTTGATATACAGCACTGGTACATCAAGGTGGTTGCACTGGCGTTTCCATTATACAAACACAATCATTTGCAGGGGATTGAATGCAATGCATGGTTGCACTCCTGCCAGGATCTGAGAAAACTTTGATCCTGTCTAGTGTTGAATATACACCAATAGTAAATAACTCACAAAGTGAGTATGCGTACTAAGCCTATATACCAAGTATCGACACCAAAAGAGAAAACAGGCACAGCACGACTAACAATATATACATTTTTATTATGGTTCCCACAAGGGGAAAATCCAATAAAATTCAATAACAGACAATACAAAACAATGGTGGATGACACACAGGGTGGAAGGATCACAAATAGACAAGGTACAGCATTGAAAACATATAGGATGGATAAGGCCAAAGAGATACTAGATAATAAATAAATACCCCCAGTGGGGGACATATATAGATGACCTCGCCAACCATGGACAAGATATTGGAGCCAGTTTCAGTACATACCTATTAAAGTGCAAAGTGCATAAAATACAATGTACATGGACAATAAATTGTAGTATACTAGATAAATAATGCCATAAATAAATACCATAATAGTGATCCAATGAGCCCCAACGCACGTTTCGCGTAAGCTTCCTCAGGGGGGATGTATGTGCAGACTATACCAAGGGAAGGTGCCTTTTATATGGAACTAACTGGATTAATAATAAACAGCTGGGAGAGGGGAGGAGAACACACTCGTGTGTGGCCACACACGGAGGCGAACGGCGTGCGTTCCACAGTGGAACGCACAGCGTCACTTCCGGTTCGGGAGGAGAAGGTGCAGACTAGATGGATGTAACCAAAACACTTAGATATGAACTACTACGGTGCTAGTGATGCGGACGGAGGAGATAAAGGAAGAAATCACTGTGGCAACAAAAGAAAAGAATAGCTGGCTGGTGCGTTCCATGGGACGCCACCGGAAGGGGCGGAGATAGCACCGGAAATTACATAATATACATGGAGCGCATGCGGCCGATCACATGACCAATAGAACGCATGAGCCTACAAACTGGAGAGGAATATTATGGTTAAAATACATATGGACAACAAATGTGCAATACAGTATAGACCCCAGTGAGTGGGTGTATATATATATATATATATATATATATATATATCATCATTGGGTATAAATATGCATGGAAATAAAAAGGTGAATTGTAAAAATTCATGTTACATATAATGGTAACCATCGTGATTATACCAGCTCTAAGCATAGAACACAGCAGCCTAAGGGCACATGTGTACATATCCATATATATAGATCAAAACGATTAAGATGTGCAAATGTAACGGGGCCATGCCACGATTCAAAAAGGTTAAATTAATGTAAAAAGTAAAAGTAAAAAATCTAGTGTTAAGCGAGCATGATCAGCCAAACTGCTGTTCGGATAGAGCATTGCTATGCTCGGCACATGGCGGTACTCTGCCGAGTACCGCATGTGTTTGAGTGCCATGCTTGAGTCTCCCTCCCGCGCATTTCGCGGCTGCTGTGCAGCCAATAAACGTGCGAGTAAGTACTGCCCTCACTGTAATGCCAGTAGCCATGTTGGCTACTGGCATTACAGGGATTGGCTGGCCAGAACGCGTCATAGGATGCTATATAGCACCCGATGACGCGTGTTCGGTTCATTCTAAGTCAGGGAGAGCTTAGGATAGGCAGGGACAGAGAGTGTAGGGAGTGATCGAATATTATAAGTGTACAAAAACGTTTGTACACTTGTTCGGCTCATTTGTAGTTAGGAAGAGCTGCACTTAGGAAGGGACAGATAGTGTAGTGAGTGTGATTGCAATATACATAGTTAAAAAACGTTTCAAAGACCCAAAAGTCCTTATAAGGAATATTGTGTGTGGTAGCAGCAATATAATATAGCAATTTTTTCCCCCATCATTTTCAATACTTTTTCTATAGAGGGTGTCTGCACTGACTTGTGACATCTGTGCAATAACTTCTGTGAGTCAGGGCCAGAGATAGGAAAAATATAAGTGAAAACTAATGTTTTTTTCCATCACATAAAAAAAATAAAAAAATCATTAGAGGGTGTCTGCAATGACTTGTGACATCTGTGCAATACCTTTTGTGTCTCAGGTTTAGAGATAGGAAAAATATATGTGAAAACGAGTATATTTTTTCCATCATTTTCAATACTTTTTCTATAGAGGGTGTCTGCAGTGACTTTTGACATCTGTGCAATACCTTTTGTGTGTCAGGGCCAGAGATAGGAAAAATATAAGTGAAAACTATTTTCCTTTTTCCATACTTTTCCATATTTTTTCCATATACTGTGCTTGCTGTGAACTGTGACATCCGTGCCACATCTTGTGTGTCAAGCGTGCATATAACATTTAATATAAAGAAGGCAATTGAGGGAAGGCATTGAGGGAAGGGGAAATGTCCGTGATGCTGATGGTTCACGCAGAGGCTGTGGCCCTTGGCATGTTGAAACTGTGCCTGATGCCAGGGCACAAGAAAAACTATCATCCATGATACCTAGCTTCATGTCCCAGTTTTCAGAGACAAGTGTGACCAGGTGGTCGGTTTGATTGCAGTAGATAATGCTTCCTGTTGGTTAAGCACCACCGTCTTCCACCAAGTCCAGTCTCAATAGCCAAGAGTCTGGTCAACAGAATCCTCACCCTGATCCTCTTTCCTCTCACCATGGATAGACTGACCAAACAAGTGATCCCACACTCGTAAATTCCGAGGAGCTCTTTTCATCGCCATTACTTGATTTGGCCCTCTCACAAGCACTCTTGAAGAGGGACATGAGATCTTGTGCCCTGATTCCCAACCTCTTGAGCATCCACATTCACAAAAACATGACGGTGGGGAACGGCAATTAGTGTTTAATGATGTGGAAGATGATGAGACACAGTTGCCAATGAGTTAACCGCAATTACTGTCTCAAGAGGTGGCTGAAGAGGATGAGACACAGTTGTCAATCACTGAGGTTGTGGTTAGGTCAACAAATCTGGAGGATGAGCAGCGTGAGTAAGTGGAAGAGGAGGTGGTGGACGATGAGGTCACTGACCCAATCTGGGAAGGTGGAAAGCCGAGCGATGACAGCAGTACAGAGGGGGAGGGATCTTCAGCACTGCAACAAGCTGGCAGAGGCAGAGGGTCTGCAAAAGGGAGAAGGCGGGCCACACCACACAGGCCCACAACTGTTCCATGGAGCAACCCCTTGCAGAAATCTCCCTTGACAAGGGGTAGATGTTTCGCAGTATGTCGCTTTTTTGAGAAAAGTGCGGACAACAAAAGAATAGTAGTTTGCAACCTGTGCTATATGAAAATGAGCTGGGGTGTGAACACTAGCAACCTCACCACCACCAGCATGATCCGCCACATGGCATTCAAGCACCGTAATAAGTGATACAAACACCTGGGTCCACAATGTGTGTCTGCGGGTCACACCACTGCCTCTTCTTCCCCTGTGTTACGAGCTGGCCAATCCCCTGTCGAAGGTGCAGGCCCGGATGCATCTGCCCTGCCCCTGGACCTTCGCAAGTACCATCAGCGACCACATCCACTTCCGTGTCCCAGCGCAGTGTACAAATGTCCTTACTTCAGGCATTTTAATGCAATTACAAATACCCAGCCACACAACCACAGACCATAGCACTAAATGTGCAACTTTCCATAATACTGGCCCTGAAAATGTTGCCATTTAGGCTTGTGGACACTGAGGCCTTCCGCAGCCTGATGTCAGTGGTCGTCCCGCTGTACTCTGTCCCTAGCCGCCACTATTTTTCAAGGTGTGCCGAGCCCGCCTTACACCTACATGTGTCCCAAAACGTCACACGTGCCCTTACTAAGTAAGCATTTACTGGGAAGGTACACTTAACCACGGACACATGGACTAGTGCATTTGGCCAGGGACGCTACATTTTCATGACGGCACACTGGATGAACATTAAAGAGGCCGGGAGCGAGGCGAACCCCGGGATGGCATAGGTGCTACTTACGCCGAGGATTGCGGGCTCTAATTCCATCAGGGTTTTCACCAGCACCTATGTTAGTCGCTTAGTCGCTCCAACCCCCACTTGTCCTCCTCCGCCTCCTCCTCCACTTCCACCTCTGAATTATTCGCGTGCAGCACCAGTCATCCATCAGCCGGTAGCTGGAAGCAGTGTAGCACTGCAGTGGGGAAGTGACAATAGGCCGTGCTGAAGCTGATATGCTTAGGGGACAAACAGCACACCGCCGCAGAGCTGTTGCAGGCGATAAGAGAGCAGACTAAGCTGTGGCTCTCGCCACTGAACCTACAACCAGGCCTGGTTGTGTGTGATAATGGCCATAACTTGGTGGCGGCTTTAGAGCTCAGCAAGCTCACACACATCCCATGCCTAGCTCACGTCTTAAACTTAGTGGTTCAGCGGTTTCTCAAAACCTACCCCAATTTGCCTGAGTAACTGGTGAAGGTGCGCCGTGTGTGTGCACATTTCCACAAGTCATCGACATCTTCAGCCAGTCTGTCAATGCTGCAGCAGCGCTTTAACTTGCCAGATCACCGGTTGTTGTGCGACGTGGGCATGTGCTGGAACTCCACGTTCCATATGTTGGTCAGGCTTTGTGAGCAGCAGAGGGCAGTAGTGGAATACCAGATGCAACACGGTCGTCGCCTTTCCAGTCAGCTTCCGCTGATCAGAAGCGAAGAGTGGGCATAGATGACTGACCTCTTTCAGGTTTTAAGAAACTTTGAGGAATCAACACAGATGGTGAGCGGCGATAACGCTATTATCAGCGTAACCATCACACTTCTGTGTCTACTCAAACGCTCGCTGCTCACAATTAAGGACAATGCTTTGCATGTGGAAGAGGTGGAAATGGGGGAAGAAGACATTACACAGTGTGATAGCCAGACCACCCTCTGTCCGTCTTGTCAGCGCGAAGTGGACGATGAAGGGGAGGAGCAGGAGACGTTTGCCTCTGCTACAGAGGGTAGTACCCATGGAAGTTTAATTCTATCTGTTCAGCGTGGGTGGGCAGAAGAGGAGGAAGAGGATGAGGAGATGGATAGTCAACCTCCAGATGATGACAGCAAAGTCTTGCCTGTCATCATTAGACAACACGGATTACTGGTTGTTCACCCTTCTCGACCGAATCGAGCCATTTCGGGAGTGGGTAATTGCCGCGCGCCTGCTGCCTTCCTTGGTCGCTTGTGCTTTAATAACTTGTCACACCCTCACTGGGTGGCTCACAATTAGAAAAAAAAAAAGGGGCATGACAACAACAGCCAATCAGATTTCAGCCATTGACCTCCCTTGGATGGTATAGTCGTTTCTCAGGCTCCCTCTCTGGCATCGAACCCTGATTCCCCGTTACCCGTGATCACCATGGTAGGCGCAGAAAAGAACATTGAAAGTTGATAGGGCAGATATCCGATGCGGCAGCAGGCCCTCGCCCCTAATGTTTTAGATGGTCAGATCAGCAAGCCCTTGCTCCAAATGTTTTTGAGGGGCACCAGCAGGCCATCATTCCTAATTTTTCAAGGGTGTGTATGATGCCCTCCTTTATGTGTAACAAAAGGTATTTTGGAGTGTTTGGTTCCTTGTCATTTTTGGCAGCCTTTTCACTTAGTGCATAGGCTTTATGAGTGTAGGAGTCCCACTACCTGAACTATTGTACCACAATGTGAATGAGGCCCTCCTTTATGTGATATACAGGTTGTATCGGAGTACCTTTTCCTTGCAATTTTTTGCAGCACTTGCACTTTATATACAAGTAAATATGCAGGAAAGAATGTTTCTTAACAATTTTCCCTTCTAAAATATATATATTTTTTGGTTTTGTGCGTATTATTGTCAGCCTGTAAAAGTGGCGTACTACTCGGACAACATGGTTCCCAGCAGCGACCTGGGAGCTCAAGATGCATCAAAACATCCTCCCCATGCTGTTCCCGAACCATTTAGGTGGTGTTTATATCAATTTCTGACCTGGTTTAATGCTCGGGTTCTCTCATTGACTTCCATTATACTCGTGTGCTCGGTAGAGCACCCGAGCATCCCGATGTGTTTGGCCAGAGCACCCAAGCATTTTGATGCTCGATCAACACTAATCCTGTCAGTCAACTCCCCAGTTCCTCAATCAATCCTGAACCTCTGCAGCTTCTTATATGATGTACCCTAACAGATGCCTGTGAACATCTCCCTGTGCCAGTTTTCTGGCAGAAAAAAGTCACAAATATCGTGCTTACAAGTTTTTAAACACCACTTGCAACAAATTTTGTAATGTGGCGTTTTTACAGCACTTTCCAAAAATGGTGCATGGCTACAGTGAAACAAGCGGACCCAACACATTTACCTCCATTTTCTGGTGCAAATGAAGACTCAACTCTATCCATTTTCTGGTGCATAGAATGCCGGTGGTTAGAACTAATTTATGAAGAGGTTTTTGCCTCTGCAATGGTGGTTGCTGATCAGCTGCTGGTGTTTCCCCATTCACCGCCACAGTTCTGGGCTCTGTCCTCACAGGAATCGTCCTTCCTGAAATCCACTACGGTTTCCTTCCAGCCCTCGGCACAGAATGCTTTTCAGACTGTTCCCTGTAGCACTTCCTTAAGGGCAGGTGTGTGTCACTTCCTGCGATTTATGGGTTTAGCACATGTGATCGTGCTGACCAATCCTAGCCCTCCTGCACCTATATGAGTGGTCCATCCCCCTTTCCAGGTGCCTGAGCGTCAAATATCCTTGTGTTCTCCAAAGGTTGCTGTTGTCTGTGCTTGTGTTCCTGTAAACCTGACCCATGCTTGTGCTTCTGGACTCTGTCACCTGTTTGACTTTACCTGCTGTGCCTTGACTCTCCTGTTGCTTACCCAAATTGCCTGACCTGTACCTGTGCTACCTGTCCTGACTCATTTCTTGCTTGACTACGCCTCTGCCTGTTACTTTGGTGCTCCTTGTTTAAACTCAGCCTGTTGAATGCGACTGTACCTTGGGTACCTTGCTCTGTTACCCTCTGGTCATGTGCCAATCCTCCTCAAGAGGTAGCAACCTGTTGTTCCCCTTGTGAAAGTCTATCCCCACCATCCACGTTACTGTGAAGAACGAGGGGTTCACTTAGACAATGCCATTAGGGAGGTTGGTCACATGGCAGAGTGGGTTCATACCTGCTGGTGTGTCACAGCCTCAGTTTATTTTATGTATGCCAGTATATTGTTTTTAAGAAATAATTATATCCCTTTATAAGACCAAAATGTAAAAATGTTGCAAAAATGATGCTAAAAGCAAAAAATTGATTGGTCTTTAAAGGAAATGCCTGGGTTAAACAACTAAATGGCAAAGAAGATATTAAACTAATAAAGGTTATGCCAACTGTTCTAAATCCCCTTCATTACAGCCACTCTGATCCCCACCACTGCATGATGTTATGTTCTTGGATGATTTCCTGTACATTACATGTGACTGCTGAATCCAATTACTGCTATACGACACAAGACTGCTGAGACCATTGATTGCCTTCAGCAGTCATGAGCCATATTTAGGCATCCATCTAATCATAGCCTGGAGGCTTGAGCAGTGGTACTGGAATGAATGTGATTCAGAATGGTGAGTAGAGTTTTTAATTGTTTTATCACCTTGTCATGTCTTTTACAATTTATTTTGTAACTTGAACAACCCCTTTAAAAGATTAAGATAATTAGAAAATTGAGATTTTTTTCCATCAGAGAGAAGAGGAAATGTTGCTCCCCTATTTCCCTATAGCAACCTTTTAGCAGCCATACTCATCAATTTGTCCAAAATGTCCTGGATAGGGATGAGCGAACTCGAACTGTATAGTTCGGGTTCGTACCGAATTTTGGGGTGTCCGTGACACGGACCCGAACCCGGACATTTTCGTAAAAGTCCGGGTTCGGGTTCGGTGTTCGTCGCTTTCTTCGCGCTTTTGTGACGCTTTCTTGGCGCTTTTTGAAAGGCTGCAAAGCAGCCAATCAACAAGCGTCATACTACTTGCCCCAAGAGGCCATCACAGCCATGCCTACTATTGGCATGGCTGTGATTGGCCAGAGCACCATGTGACCCAGCCTCTATTTAAGCTGGAGTCACATAGCGCCGCCCGTCACTCTGCTCTGATTAGCGTAGGGAGAGGTTGCGGCTGCGACAGTAGGGCGAGATTAGGCAGATTAACTCCTCCAAAGGACTTGATTAACTGATCGATCTGCAGCTGTGGATCATTGAGCTGCTGATCCTCAATTGCTCACTGTTTTTAGGCTGCACAGACCGTTTGTCAGTCACATTTTTCTGGGGTGATCGGCGGCCATTTTGTGTCTTGTGGTGCGCCAGCACAAGCTGCGACCAAGTGCATTTAACCCTCAATGGTGTGGTTGTTTTTTGGCTAAAGCCTACATCAGGGTGAAGCTGTCACACCAAGTGCATTTAACCAGCAATAGTCTGTTCATTTTTTGGCCATATACTAAATCAGGGGCAAGCTGCGCCTGTCACCAAGTGCATTTAACCCTCAATGGTGTGGTTGTTTTTTGGCTAAAGCCTACATCAGGGTGAAGCTGTCACACCAAGTGCATTTAACCAGCAATAGTCTGTTTATTTTTTGGCCATATCCCAGTCTAATTCTGTCACTAAATCCATACCGGTCACCCAGCGCCTAAATACTAGGCCTCAAATTTATATCCCGCTAAATCTGTCCTTAGTGCTGTAGCTGGGCGAGTTATTTAGTGTCCGTTCAAGC
This sequence comes from Bufo gargarizans, assembly GCF_014858855.1. Classification (NCBI taxonomy): domain Eukaryota; kingdom Metazoa; phylum Chordata; class Amphibia; order Anura; family Bufonidae; genus Bufo; species Bufo gargarizans. The sequence goes on along the minus strand of NC_058088.1, from coordinate 92,991,855 downwards.
ACATTTCTTGTTCTGGGTTGAAATACAATTCCCAATTTAGCAATTTCATAATTTAGTGGTTTCTGCTATATCAGAGCTATTTGAAATCTATCCCTAAAAGGGTATATAATATTCAAGGTGCACATTGGGTCATTCAGAATAACTTCACACACACCCGCTACTGTGTATTTCCAAGTCTAATTCTGTCACTAAACCCATACCTGTCACCCAGCGCCTAAATACTAGGCCTCAAATTTATATCCAGCTAAATCTGTCCTTAGTGCTGTAGCTGGGCGAGTTATTTAGTGTCCGTTCAAGCACATTTCTTGTTCTGGGTTGAAATACAATTCCCAATTTAGCAATTTCATAATTTAGTGGTTTCTGCTATATCAGAGCTATTTGAAATCTATCCCTAAAAGGGTATATAATATTCAAGGTGCACATTGGGTCATTCAGAATAACTTCACACACACCCGCTACTGTGTATTTTCAAGTCTAATTCTGTCACTAAACCCATACCTGTCACGCAGCGCCTAAATACTAGGCCTCAAATTTATATCCAGCTAAATCTGTCCCTAGTGCTGTAGCTGGGCGAGTTATTTAGTGTCCGTTCAAGCACATTTCTTGTTCTGGGTTGAAATACAATTCCCAATTTAGCAATTTCATAATTTAGTGGTTTCTGCTATATCAGAGCTATTTGAAATCTATCCCTAAAAGGGTATATAATATTCAAGGTGCACATTGGGTCATTCAGAATAACTTCACACACACCCGCTACTGTGTATTTCCAAGTCTAATTCTGTCACTAAACCCATACCTGTCACGCAGCGCCTAAATACTAGGCCTCAAATTTATATCCAGCTAAATCTGTCCTTAGTGCTGTAGCTGGGCGAGTTATTTAGTGTCCGTTCAAGCACATTTCTTGTTCTGGGTTGAAATACAATTCCCAATTTAGCAATTTCATAATTTAGTGGTTTCTGCTATATCAGAGCTATTTGAAATCTATCCCTAAAAGGGTATATAATATTCAAGGTGCACATTGGGTCATTCAGAATAACTTCACACACACCCGCTACTGTGTATTTCCAAGTCTAATTCTGTCACTAAACCCATACCTGTCACCCAGCGCCTAAATACTAGGCCTCAAATTTATATCCAGCTAAATCTGTCCTTAGTGCTGTAGCTGGGCGAGTTATTTAGTGTCCGTTCAAGCACATTTCTTGTTCTGGGTTGAAATACAATTCCCAATTTAGCAATTTCATAATTTAGTGGTTTCTGCTATATCAGAGCTATTTGAAATCTATCCCTAAAAGGGTATATAATATTCAAGGTGCACATTGGGTCATTCAGAATAACTTCACACACACCCGCTACTGTGTATTTCCAAGTCTAATTCTGTCACTAAACCCATACCTGTCACCCAGCGCCTAAATACTAGGCCTCAAATTTATATCCAGCTAAATCTGTCCCTAGTGCTGTAGCTGGGCGAGTTATTTAGTGTCCGTTCAAGCACATTTCTTGTTCTGGGTTGAAATACAATTCCCAATTTAGCAATTTCATAATTTAGTGGTTTCTGCTATATCAGAGCTATTTGAAATCTATCCCTAAAAGGGTATATAATATTCAAGGTGCACATTGGGTCATTCAGAATAACTTCACACACACCCGCTACTGTGTATTTCCAAGTCTAATTCTGTCACTAAACCCATACCTGTCACGCAGCGCCTAAATACTAGGCCTCAAATTTATATCCAGCTAAATCTGTCCTTAGTGCTGTAGCTGGGCGAGTTATTTAGTGTCCGTTCAAGCACATTTCTTGTTCTGGGTTGAAATACAATTCCCAATTTAGCAATTTCATAATTTAGTGGTTTCTGCTATATCAGAGCTATTTGAAATCTATCCCTAAAAGGGTATATAATATTCAAGGTGCACATTGGGTCATTCAGAATAACTTCACACACACCCGCTACTGTGTATTTCCAAGTCTAATTCTGTCACTAAACCCATACCTGTCACGCAGCGCCTAAATACTAGGCCTCAAATTTATATCCAGCTAAATCTGTCCTTAGTGCTGTAGCTGGGCGAGTTATTTAGTGTCCGTTCAAGCACATTTCTTGTTCTGGGTTGAAATACAATTCCCAATTTAGCAATTTCATAATTTAGTGGTTTCTGCTATATCAGAGCTATTTGAAATCTATCCCTAAAAGGGTATATAATATTCAAGGTGCACATTGGGTCATTCAGAATAACTTCACACACACCCGCTACTGTGTATTTCCAAGTCTAATTCTGTCACTAAACCCATACCTGTCACGCAGCGCCTAAATACTAGGCCTCAAATTTATATCCAGCTAAATCTGTCCTTAGTGCTGTAGCTGGGCGAGTTATTTAGTGTCCGTTCAAGCACATTTCTTGTTCTGGGTTGAAATACAATTCCCAATTTAGCAATTTCATAATTTAGTGGTTTCTGCTATATCAGAGCTATTTGAAATCTATCCCTAAAAGGGTATATAATATTCAAGGTGCACATTGGGTCATTCAGAATAACTTCACACACACCCGCTACTGTGTATTTCCAAGTCTAATTCTGTCACTAAACCCATACCTGTCACGCAGCGCCTAAATACTAGGCCTCAAATTTATATCCAGCTAAATCTGTCCCTAGTGCTGTAGCTGGGCGAGTTATTTAGTGTCCGTTCAAGCACATTTCTTGTTCTGGGTTGAAATACAATTCCCAATTTAGCAATTTCATAATTTAGTGGTTTCTGCTATATCAGAGCTATTTGAAATCTATCCCTAAAAGGGTATATAATATTCAAGGTGCACATAGGGTCATTCAGAATAACTTCACACACACGCTTCTGTGCATTTCCAAGTCTAATTCTGTCACTAAATCCATACCGGTCACCCAGCGCCTAAATACTAGGCCTCAAATTTATATCCAGCTAAATCTGTCCCTAGTGCTGTAGCTGGGCGAGTTATTTAGTGTCCGTTCAAGCACATTTCTTGTTCTGGGTTGAAATACAATTCCCAATTTAGCAATTTCATAATTTAGTGGTTTCTGCTATATCAGAGCTATTTGAAATCTATCCCTAAAAGGGTATATAATATTCAAGGTGCACATTGGGTCATTCAGAATAACTTCACACACACCCGCTACTGTGTATTTCCAAGTCTAATTCTGTCACTAAACCCATACCTGTCACGCAGCGCCTAAATACTAGGCCTCAAATTTATATCCAGCTAAATCTGTCCTTAGTGCTGTAGCTGGGCGAGTTATTTAGTGTCCGTTCAAGCACATTTCTTGTTCTGGGTTGAAATACAATTCCCAATTTAGCAATTTCATAATTTAGTGGTTTCTGCTATATCAGAGCTATTTGAAATCTATCCCTAAAAGGGTATATAATATTCAAGGTGCACATAGGGTCATTCAGAATAACTTCACACACACGCTTCTGTGCATTTCCAAGTCTAATTCTGTCACTAAATCCATACCGGTCACCCAGCGCCTAAATACTAGGCCTCAAATTTATATCCAGCTAAATCTGTCCCTAGTGCTGTAGCTGGGCGAGTTATTTAGTGTCCGTTCAAGCACATTTCTTGTTCTGGGTTGAAATACAATTCCCAATTTAGCAATTTCATAATTTAGTGGTTTCTGCTATATCAGAGCTATTTGAAATCTATCCCTAAAAGGGTATATAATATTCAAGGTGCACATAGGGTCATTCAGAATAACTTCACACACACGCTTCTGTGCATTTCCAAGTCTAATTCTGTCACTAAATCCATACCGGTCACCCAGCGCCTAAATACTAGGCCTCAAATTTATATCCAGCTAAATCTGTCCCTAGTGCTGTAGCTGGGCGAGTTATTTAGTGTCCGTTCAAGCACATTTCTTGTTCTGGGTTGAAATACAATTCCCAATTTAGCAATTTCATAATTTAGTGTTTTCTGCTATATCAGAGCTATTTGAAATCTATCCCTAAAAGGGTATATAATATTCAAGGTGCACATAGGGTCATTCAGAATAACTTCACACACACGCTTCTGTGCATTTCCAAGTCTAATTCTGTCACTAAATCCATACCGGTCACCCAGCGCCTAAATACTAGGCCTCAAATTTATATCCAGCTAAATCTGTCCCTAGTGCTGTAGCTGGGCGAGTTATTTAGTGTCCGTTCAAGCACATTTCTTGTTCTGGGTTGAAATACAATTCCCAATTTAGCAATTTCATAATTTAGTGGTTTCTGCTATATCAGAGCTATTTGAAATCTATCCCAAAAAGGGTATATAATATTCAAGGTGCACATTGGGTCATTCAGAATAACTTCACACACACGCTTCTGTGCATTTCCAAGTCTAATTCTGTCACTAAATCCATACCGGTCACCCAGCGCCTAAATACTAGGCCTCAAATTTATATCCCGCTGAATTTGAATACAATACATTGGGCCAAATAATATATTTGTTGTTGTGGTGAACCATAACAATGAGAAAAACATCTAGTAAGGGACGCGGACGTGGACATGGTCGTGGTGGTGTTAGTGGACCCTCTGGTGCTGGGAGAGGACGTGGCCGTTCTGCCACATCCACACGTCCTAGTGTACCAACTACCTCAGGTCCCAGTAGCCGCCAGAATTTACAGCGATATATGGTGGGGCCCAATGCCGTTCTAAGGATGGTAAGGCCTGAGCAGGTACAGGCATTAGTCAATTGGGTGGCCGACAGTGGATCCAGCACGTTCACATTATCTCCCACCCAGTCTTCTGCAGAAAGCGCACAGATGGCGCCTGAAAACCAACCCCATCAGTCTGTCACATCACCCCCATGCATACCAGGGAAACTGTCTCAGCCTCAAGTTATGCAGCAGTCTCTTATGCTGTTTGAAGACTCCGCTGGCAGGGTTTCCCAAGGGCATCCACCTAGCCCTTCCCCAGCGGTGAAAGACATAGAATGCACTGACGCACAACCACTTATGTTTCCTGATGATGAGGACATGGGAATACCACCTCAGCATGTCTCTGATGATGACGAAACACAGGTGCCAACTGCTGCGTCTTTCTGCAGTGTGCAGACTGAACAGGAGGTCAGGGATCAAGACTGGGTGGAAGACGATGCAGGGGACGATGAGGTCCTAGACCCCACATGGAATGAAGGTCGTGCCACTGACTTTCACAGTTCGGAGGAAGAGGCAGTGGTGAGACCGAGCCAACAGCGTAGCAAAAGAGGGAGCAGTGGGCAAAAGCAGAACACCCGCCGCCAAGAGACTCCGCCTGCTACTGACCGCCGCCATCTGGGACCGAGCACCCCAAAGGCAGCTTCAAGGAGTTCCCTGGCATGGCACTTCTTCAAACAATGTGCTGACGACAAGACCCGAGTGGTTTGCACGCTGTGCCATCAGAGCCTGAAGCGAGGCATTAACGTTCTGAACCTGAGCACAACCTGCATGACCAGGCACCTGCATGCAAAGCATGAACTGCAGTGGAGTAAACACCTTAAAACAAGGAAGTCACTCAGGCTCCCCCTGCTACCTCTTCTGCTGCTGCCGCCTCGGCCTATTCTGCTGCTGCCGCCTCGGCCTCTTCCTCCGCCTCTGGAGGAACGTTGGCACCTGCCGCCCAGCAAACAGGGGATGTACCACCAACACCACCACCACCACCTCCGTCACCAAGCGTCTCAACCATGTCACACGCCAGCGTTCAGCTCTCCATCTCACAAACATTTGATAGAAAGTGTAAATTCCCACCTAGCCACCCTCGATCCCTGGCCCTGAATGCCAGCATTTCTAAACTACTGGCCTATGAAATGCTGTCATTTAGGCTGGTGGACACAGACAGCTTCAAACAGCTCATGTCGCTTGCTGTCCCACAGTATGTTGTTCCCAGCCGGCACTACTTCTCCAAGAGAGCCGTGCCTTCCCTGCACAACCAAGTATCCGATAAAATCAAGTGTGCACTGCGCAACGCCATCTGTGGCAAGGTCCACCTAACCACAGATACGTGGACCAGTAAGCACGGCCAGGGACGCTATATCTCCCTAACTGCACACTGGGTAAATGTAGTGGCAGCTGGGCCCCAGGCGGAGAGCTGTTTGGCGCACGTCCTTCCGCCGCCAAGGATCGCAGGGCAACATTCTTTGCCTCCTGTTGCCACCTCCTCCTTCTCGGCTTCCTCCTCCTCTTCTTCCACCTGCTCATCCAGTCAGCCACACACCTTCACCACCAACTTCAGCACAGCCCGGGGTAAACGTCAGCAGGCCATTCTGAAACTCATATGTTTGGGGGACAGGCCCCACACCGCACAGGAGTTGTGGCGGGGTATAGAACAACAGACCGACGAGTGGTTGCTGCCGGTGAGCCTCAAGCCCGGCCTGGTGGTGTGTGATAATGGGCGAAATCTCGTTGCAGCTCTGGGACTAGCCAATTTGACGCACATCCCTTGCTTGGCGCATGTGCTGAATTTGGTGGTGCAGAAGTTCATTCACAACTACCCCGACATGTCAGAGCTGCTGCATAAAGTGCGGGCCGTCTGTTCGCGCTTCCGGCGTTCACATCCTGCTGCTGCTCGCCTGTCTGCGCTACAGCGTAACTTCGGCCTTCCCGCTCACCGCCTCATATGCGACGTGCCCACCAGGTGGAACTCCACCTTGCACATGCTGGACAGACTGTGCGAGCAGCAGCAGGCCATAGTGGAGTTTCAGCTGCAGCACGCACGGGTCAGTCGCACTACAGAACAGCACCACTTCACCACCAATGACTGGGCCTCCATGCGAGACCTGTGTGCCCTGTTGCGCTGTTTCGAGTACTCCACCAACATGGCCAGTGGCGATGACACCGTTATCAGCGTTACAATACCACTTCTATGTCTCCTTGAGAAAACACTTAGGGCGATGATGGAAGAGGAGGTGGCCCAGGAGGAGGAGGAGGAGGAGGAGGAAGAGGGGTCATTTTTAGCACTTTCAGGCCAGTCTCTTCGAAGTGACTCAGAGGGAGGTTTTTGGCAACAGCAGAGGCCAGGTACAAATGTGGCCAGCCAGGGCCCACTACTGGAGGACGAGGAGGACGAGGATGAGGAGGAGGTGGAGGAGGATGAGGATGAAGCATGGTCACAGCGGGGTGGCACCCAACGCAGCTCGGGTCCATCACTGGTGCGTGGCTGGGGGGAAAGGCAGGACGATGACGATACGCCTCCCACAGAGGACAGCTTGTCCTTATCCCTGGGCAGCCTGGCACACATGAGCGACTACATGCTGCAGTGCCTGCGCAACGACAGCAGAGTTGCCCACATTTTAACCTGTGCGGACTACTGGGTTGCCACCCTGCTGGATCCACGCTACAAAGACAATGTGCCCACCTTACTTCCTGCACTGGAGCGTGATAGGAAGATGCGCGAGTACAAGCGCACGTTGGTAGACGCGCTACTGAGAGCATTCCCAAATGTCACAGGGGAACAAGTGGAAGCCCAAGGCCAAGGCAGAGGAGGAGCAAGAGGTCGCCAAGGCAGCTGTGTCACGGCCAGCTCCTCTGAGGGCAGGGTTAGCATGGCAGAGATGTGGAAAACTTTTGTCAACACGCCACAGCTAACTGCACCACCACCTGATACGCAACGTGTTAGCAGGAGGCAACATTTCACTAACATGGTGGAACAGTACGTGTGCACACCCCTCCACGTACTGACTGATGGTTCGGCCCCATTCAACTTCTGGGTCTCTAAATTGTCCACGTGGCCAGAGCTAGCCTTTTATGCCTTGGAGGTGCTGGCCTGCCCGGCAGCCAGCGTTTTGTCTGAACGTGTATTCAGCACGGCAGGGGGCGTCATTACAGACAAACGCAGCCGCCTGTCTACAGCCAATGTGGACAAGCTGACGTTCATAAAAATGAACCAGGCATGGATCCCACAGGACCTGTCCGTCCCTTGTCCAGATTAGACATTAACTACCTCCCCATAACCATATATTATTGGACTCCAGGGCACTTCCTCATTCAATCCTATTTTTATTTTCATTTTACCATTATATTGCGATGCTACCCAAAGTTGAATGAACCTCTCCTCTGCCTGTGTGCTAGGCCTAAATATATGCCAATGGACTGTTGCAGTGGTGGCTGACATGAAGCCTGATTCTCTGCTATGACATGCAGACTAATTCTCTGCTGACATGAAGCCAGATTGTCTGTTACGGGACCTCTCTCCTCTGCCTGGGTGCTGGGCCTAAATTTATGACAATGGACTGTTGCAGTGGTGGCTGACGTGAAGCCTCATTCTCTGCTATGACATGCAGACTGATTCTCTGCTGACATGAAGCCAGATTGTCTGTTACGGGACCTCTCTCCTCTGCCTGTGTGCTAGGCCTAAATATATGCCAATGGACTGTTGCAGTGGTGGCTGACGTGAAGCCTGATTCTCTGCTATGACATGCAGACTGATTCTCTGCTGACATGAAGCCAGATTGTCTGTTACGGGACCTCTCTGCTCTGCCTGTGTGCTAGGCCTAAATATATGCCAATGGACTGTTGCAGTGGTGGGTGACGTGAAGCCTCATTCTCTGCTATGACATGCAGACTGATTCTCTGCTGTCATGAAGCCAGATTGTCTGTTACGGGACCTCTCTGCTCTGCCTGTGTGCTAGGCCTAAATATATGCCAATGGACTGTTGCAGTGGTGGCTGACATGAAGCCTGATTCTCTGCTATGACATGCAGACTAATTCTCTGCTGACATGAAGCCAGATTGTCTGTTACGGGACCTCTCTCCTCTGCCTGGGTGCTGGGCCTAAATTTATGACAATGGACTGTTGCAGTGGTGGCTGACGTGAAGCCTGATTCTCTGCTATGACATGCAGACTGATTCTCTGCTGACATGAAGCCAGATCCTCTGTTACGGGACCTCTCTGCTCTGCCTGTGTGCTAGGCCTAAATATATGCCAATGGACTGTTGCAGTGGTGGCTGACGTGAAGCCTCATTCTCTGCTATGACATGCAGACTGATTCTCTGCTGTCATGAAGCCAGATTGTCTGTTACGGGACCTCTCTGCTCTGCCTGTGTGCTAGGCCTAAATATATGCCAATGGACTGTTGCAGTGGTGGGTGACGTGAAGCCTCATTCTCTGCTATGACATGCAGACTGATTCTCTGCTGACATGAAGCCAGATTGTCTGTTACGGGACCTCTCTGCTCTGCCTGTGTGCTAGGCCTAAATATATGCCAATGGACTGTTGCAGTGGTGGGTGACGTGAAGCCTCATTCTCTGCTATGACATGCAGACTGATTCTCTGCTGACATGAAGCCAGATTGTCTGTTACGGGACCTCTCTCCTCTGCCTGTGTGCTAGGCCTAAATATATGCCAATGGACTGTTGCAGTGGTGGCTGACGTGAAGCCTCATTCTCTGCTATGACATGCAGACTAATTCTCTGCTGACATGAAGCCAGATTGTCTATTACGGGACCTCTCTCCTCTGCCTGGGTGCTGGGCCTAAATTTATGACAATGGACTGTTGCAGTGGTGGCTGACGTGAAGCCTCATTCTCTGCTATGACATGCAGACTGATTCTCTGCTGACATGAAGCCAGATCCTCTTTTACGGGACCTCTCTCCTCTGCCTGGGTGCTGGGCCTAAATTTATGACAATGGACTGTTGCAGTGGTGGCTGACGTGAAGCCTCATTCTCTGCTATGACATGCAGACTGATTCTCTGCTGACATGAAGCCAGATCCTCTGTTACGGGACCTCTCTCCTCTGCCTGGGTGCTGGGCCTAAATTTATGACAATGGACTGTTGCAGTGGTGGCTGACGTGAAGCCTGATTCTCTGCTATGACATGCAGACTGATTCTCTGCTGTCATGAAGCCAGATTGTCTGTTACGGGACCTCTCTGCTCTGCCTGTGTGCTAGGCCTAAATATATGCCAATGGACTGTTGCAGTGGTGGGTGACGTGAAGCCTGATTCTCTGCTATGATATGAAGACTGATTCTCTGCTGACATGAAGCCAGATTGTCTGTTACGGGACCTTTCTCCTCTGCCTGGGTTCTGGGCCTAAATTTATGAAAATTGACTCTTACAGTGGTGGGTGACGTGAAGCCTGATTCTCTGCTATGATATGAAGACTGATTCTCTGCTGACATGAAGCCAGATTGTCTGTTACGGGACCTTTCTCCTCTGCCTGGGTTCTGGGCCTAAATTTATGAAAATTGACTCTTACAGTGGTGGGTGACGTGAAGCCTGATTCTCTGCTATGATATGAAGACTGATTCTCTGCTGACATGAAGCCAGATTCTCTGTTACGGGACCTCTCTCCTCTGCCTGGGTGCTGGGCCTAAATTTATGACAATGGACTGTTGCAGTGGTGGCTGACGTGAAGCCTGATTCTCTGCTATGACATGCAGACTGATTCTCTGCTGACATGAAGCCAGATCCTCTGTTACGGGACCTCTCTCCTCTGCCTGTGTGTGTGCTGGGCCTAAATATATGCCAATGGACTGTTGCAGTGGTGGCTGACGTGAAGCCTCATTCTCTGCTATGACATGCAGACTGATTCTCTGCTGACATGAAGCCAGATTCTCTGTTACGGGACCTCTCTCCTCTGCCTGTGTGTGTGCTGGGCCTAAATATATGCCAATGGACTGTTGCAGTGGTGGCTGACGTGAAGCCTCATTCTCTGCTATGACATGCAGACTGATTCTCTGCTGACATGAAGACAGATTCTCTGTTACGGGACCTCCCTCCTCTGCCTGGGTGCTGGGCCTAAATATATGCCAATGGACTGTTGCAGTGGTGGCTGACGTGAAGCCTCATTCTCTGCTATGACATGCAGACTAATTCTCTGCTGACATGAAGACAGATTCTCTGTTACGGGACCTCCCTCCTCTGCCTGGGTGCTGGGCCTAAATATATGCCAATGGACTGTTGCAGTGGTGGCTGACGTGAAGCCTCATTCTCTGCTATGACATGCAGACTGATTCTCTGCTGACATGAAGCCAGATTCTCTGTTACGGGACCTCTCTCCTCTGCCTGTGTGTGTGCTGGGCCTAAATATATGCCAATGGACTGTTGCAGTGGTGGCTGACGTGAAGCCTCATTCTCTGCTATGACATGCAGACTAATTCTCTGCTGACATGAAGCCAGATTCTCTGTTACGGGACCTCTCTCCTCTGCCTGTGTGTGTGCTGGGCCTAAATATATGCCAATGGACTGTTGCAGTGGTGGCTGACGTGAAGCCTCATTCTCTGCTATGACATGCAGACTAATTCTCTGCTGACATGAAGACAGATTCTCTGTTACGGGACCTCCCTCCTCTGCCTGGGTGCTGGGCCTAAATATATGCCAATGGACTGTTGCAGTGGTGGCTGACGTGAAGCCTCATTCTCTGCTATGACATGCAGACTGATTCTCTGCTGACATGAAGCCAGATTCTCTGTTACGGGACCTCTCTCCTCTGCCTGTGTGTGTGCTGGGCCTAAATATATGCCAATGGACTGTTGCAGTGGTGGCTGACGTGAAGCCTCATTCTCTGCTATGACATGCAGACTAATTCTCTGCTGACATGAAGCCAGATTCTCTGTTACGGGACCTCTCTCCTCTGCCTGTGTGTGTGCTGGGCCTAAATATATGCCAATGGACTGTTGCAGTGGTGGCTGACGTGAAGCCTCATTCTCTGCTATGACATGCAGACTAATTCTCTGCTGACATGAAGACAGATTCTCTGTTACGGGACCTCCCTCCTCTGCCTGGGTGCTGGGCCTAAATATATGCCAATGGACTGTTGCAGTGGTGGCTGACGTGAAGCCTCATTCTCTGCTATGACATGCAGACTGATTCTCTGCTGACATGAAGCCAGATTCTCTGTTACGGGACCTCTCTCCTCTGCCTGGGTGCTGGGTAGTGTTGAGCGCGAATATTCGAAAAGCAAATTTTTTTCGCGAATATCGCAACTTCGCGATTTCGCGAATATTTCGAATATAGTGCTATATATTCGTTAAAAACGAATATTCGTTTTTTGTTTCCCCCCCCCCCCCCCACAAAATTACAGTACACATATAATTGATTGTTTCCCAAAGGTCCAACAGCTCAGATCTTACTCACATTGCCTAGAAAGTGATTGAGGCGCGAATCTTCGTAAGGCGATTTTATTAGCGCACATGCGAATATCGGCACGTCCCAGAACAGAGGCAAAGGGCTTTGCATTCATACATTAGTGAATTGAGTTGCGAATCTTCGTAAGGCGATTTTATTAGCGCACATGCGAATATCTACACTTGTCCCAGAACAGAGGCAAAGGGCTTTGCATTCATACATTAGTGATTGAATTGAGCTGCGAATCTTCGTAAGGCGATTTTATTAACGCAAATGCAAATATCTACACTTGTCCCCAGAACAGAGAGGCAAAGGCCTGTGCATTCATATAGTATAGCACCATATTCGCGAATACGTAGAACTTCGTAAAATTCGATTTACGAATATTCGTATTTTTTATTTTACTTTCCACCTTACAGATTACATTGATCTGTACTCTGTCAACTACTGTCATCACCCCCCACTGTATCTCGATTGATTCCCAAAAGTCTCACATTCCCTAGAAAGTGATTGAGGTGCGAATCTTCGTAAGGCGATTTTATTAGCGCACATGCGAATATCTACACTTGTCCCAGAACAGAGGCAAAGGGCATTGCATTCATACATTAGTGATTGAATTGAGTTGCGAATCTTCGTAAGGCGATTTCATTAGCGCACATGTGAATTTTGCATAGCATATGTATTATGCGATGCGAAAATTCGAATTATCGCATATGCGAAATAATAACGAATTTGAATAATCGCGAATATTTTACGAATATTCTTTCGAATATTCACAAAATTTCGCGAATTCGAATATGGGACATGCCGCTCAACACTAGTGCTGGGCCTAAATTTATGACAATGGACTGTTGCAGTGGTGGGTGACGTGAAGCCTGATTCTCTGCTATGACATGCAGACTGATTCTCTGCTGACATGAAGCCAGATTGTCTGTTACGGGACCTCTCTCCTCTGCCTGGGTGCCGGGGCCTAAATATCTGAGAATGGACTGTTCCAGTGGTGGGTGACGGGAAGCCAGATTCTCTGCTATGGAACCTCTCTCCAATTGATTTTGGTTAATTTTTATTTATTTAATTTTTATTTTAATTCATTTCCCTATCCACATTTGTTTGCAGGGGATTTACCTACATGTTGCTGCCTTTTGCAGCCCTCTAGCTCTTTCCTGGGCTGTTTTACAGCCTTTTTAGTGCCGAAAAGTTCGGGTCCCCATTGACTTCAATGGGGTTCGGGTTCGGGACGAAGTTCGGATCGGGTTCGGATCCCGAACCCGAACATTTCCGGGATGTTCGGCCGAACTTCTCGAACCCGAACATCCAGGTGTTCGCTCAACTCTAGTCCTGGAGTCTCTTGGAAAATGGACTCCCGTAAGAGATGTCAAATCTCCCAGGTGCCATGGATGCCTCCCAGGAAATCCCAAAATTTGCCTCTTAGCTGTGTGTAGCTCTGTTACTAAATCGTGAGTACAGTGTTCATTTTAGGACATGGTCAGATATCATAGTCAAATATCAGAATAATGCCAGTGTGACACCTGACCCTGACAACTGACCCTGACAAATGACTCTGACAACTGACCCTGACACCTTACCCTGACAACTGACCCTGACATTGATATTCGACTCTGACATCTTCATAGGTCAGGTTCAAAGTGAGAATGAGTTATAGATATACTGTGTATTTGTATGCTAAATCACATTTCTGTGTGAAAATCTTACAGGCTGCTGTCTGAACATATAGTTCAGTGGTTTAGATGCTTGCCTCCCATGTGGTGTTCTTGGGTTCAAAACCCTTATCAGTCTTTAAAGAAAATTAACATTTTATTGATCTCTAGAAAAGAGACAAATTCAAGTTATGTTTGACCCCGATGTGTGACTCTTCTCACTAGTCAAGCGTCAGCATTGCAAGGACTTCTAGCTTCATTGTACTTTTAATATGCTCAATCACATAGATGAAGTAAAATATTCAGGATGCTGTCTGAGCCTATAGCTCAGTGGTTTAGACATGCAATGTTCTTGACTTCAAAACTCCTATCAGTCTTTAAAAAAAATACCATTTTATTGAGCCCTAGAAAAGAGACAAATTCAAGTGATGTGTGACCCTGATGTGTGACTCTTCTCACTAGTCAAGCGTGAGCATCGCATAGACTTTTAGCTTCATTGTAATTTAATATGCTCAATCACATAGATGAAAAAAAATCCCTCAGGCAGCTGTCTGAATCTATAGCTCAGTGGTTTAGATGCTTGCCTCACATGCAGTGTGTTTGGGTTCAAAACCCCTATCAGTATTTTTTTTTTAAATTAAACTTTTAGGTTTACTGTGTATTTGTCTTCTACATCACATAGTTAGAGAAAATCACTAACTGAAAATAGACCTGTGGCTTACTCATGGGTTGTGTAACTCTCACTAATGGACAAAAGAAAAAAAAGGCTTGGATAATTTTTTTTCATAAAACAGATGACAAACTGTACTGTAAGTAGTCCTCTTTAATTTTATTAAAGAGTATATGGGAGTATTTGGATGAAATTATTATCTCTAGGCTAACGATAGATCAATGTAAGTCCCTGGAAGCTCCTTTAACTCCTTTAGAAGTAAATGATACATTATCTAGGATAACAAAGAACAGGGCCCCAGGAATAGATGGTATTCCGTTTGAGGTTTATGCCCAATATAAAGAAATATTAATACCGAAATTGCTTATGATGTGGGAGACCTCGAAGCAGATAGGGAAATTGCCAGATACCCTGCGAGAAGCTTTAATTGCACTTATTTTAAAACCCGGAAAGGGTCCAGCTTTTCCGGACTCACATCGTCCTATTTAATTAATTAATACTGACAAATATTAGCTAGGATTTTGGCAACTAGACTCAGGAGTACGGTTTCGGTTCTTGTTCATGAGGATCAAGAGGGGTTCATGTCAGGAAAAATCACAACTGATAACATCATGAGATATTTTGTGAATACCCAGTTTGAACCCACAAACTGCGAAGAACGGATGATTGTAACCATAGACGCCTCAAAGGCTTTTGATACTATAGAATGGCCTTTTTTGATTAGTACATTGAGGAAAATGGGATTTGGTGATCATTTTGTCTCTTGGATAAAGCTATTATACACTGAAATTTCTGCAAGGGTGATAGTAAACAGAGAATATTCAGATAATATATAAATATTGGCAGAGGGGTTAGACAGGGATGTCCCCTTTCTCCTCTGCTATTTGATATAGCTATGGAGCCGCTCGCCGATATGATCAGGCAAGACAAATATATTTTCGGGTTTAGGTATGGCACTCATGAGGAAAAAGTAGCTTTATATGCAGACGATATTATGCCGTTTGTGGGTTCACATGGAACACTTTCTAAGATTTTTCAAGTATTTGATCAGTTTGGTAAACATGCCGGTCTTAGTATAAACTGGTCTAAATCAGCTTGTGTACCGATTGATCCTCTGAACAACTTCAGACCAGGTTTGCTGGAAATTAAGATGATTAACGAACCTGTTAAATATTTGGGTATTCAGATCATCCCTAACCTCAGGGATTATGTACAGTTGAATGTGGTCCCAAAAATACAGGAAATTAGGAAGAAAATAGAGGTCTGGAAAAGACTGTATGTCTCGATGGCTGGTCGTATTTCTCTGAACTATATTTTGTGGAATACACCAGTGATAATCCCCAGAAGATTTTTTAAAATAATAACTAGTTTACTAACGGATTTAATATGGCGTGGGAAAAAAACGAGAATAAAGGCACAAATATTGTGCATTCAGAAGAAGGAGGGTGGATTATCAGTACCAGACTTGGAACTTTATTTCATTTCTGGTCACATAAAAAATATGATATTATGGAGCAACACGCAAAGATATAAGTATATAATAGCAGGGATTAATAAAAGATTGGAAAAATGTAATATCTTTCAAATACTGGAAGCAGGCATCTTGACGCAACAGAAATGCAATAAGATACCTCTATTTGTGTTGATGGCTAAAATTTGGAAGGTGGCAAGAGAATTGTGGTCCCAGAGTGGTTTCCATGCTGACACTATACTGTGGGATAATATTAATTTCACAGAATTAAAGTCGATTGAACAAAAAAATTGGTGGAAACATGGAATATATAAACTAGGCCAGGTATGGGAAGAGGGGGATATAATTCCCTATGAAAAACTTAAAGATAACTGTCAACTGAAAAATACAGAGTTGAGTTTTTTTTATTTTCAACTAAAACAAGCACTGAACAAGATGCTAGGAAGAGGTACACAAATAATTGCCCTACTGCAGCCTTTAGTTAATATCATTAAATTAACACCAGAGAAGAAACTGGTTTCAAGAATATATCAATGCTTGCTATATCAAAAGACCAAGAGAAGAGCAGAGAATGGCGGAGGGACTTAAATTCTCAACGGGAAGATTTTTGGGAACTGGCCATACAGGCAAAAAATAAGGTCTCAAGGAATTTTTCCCACAAAATTACTCAATTTAATATATTTTACCGCCTATACTACTCTCCCAAGATGTTAATGAAGTGTTACAAGTCTAAAGTTTTTATTTGTCCAAAATATGGTGAGGTAGGAGCGGATAATATACATGTATTATGGACATGCGTAAAAATTCAAGAGTATTGGGAAAAGGTTAATGAAAAAATAGAGAAATACCACCGGTTTATCAGAAAATGATTGCTGTATTTCTAGCTTACATTACACACTGACTAATGCTGCAAAGGCCACAGATGTAGGGTCTTGCCAAAAATGGCAGATTTTTTTAAACCCAGACTATAATTGCAGTAGTTCAAGCTTCTATTTGACTGTCACAAATGCACATATGCTGTGTTGTTGCACAGAACTTGCATAAAATGGCCTCCGCCCACCTAACTAACAGACGGATAAAAGTTATTTTTCTGTGTCACAGGGCTCAGGGCAGGGTAAAAAGATTGTGCACTGCACCCACAAAACAAAATCTAGGTAGATCGCTAAGTTAACAAGCACTTCTGAATAAAAATTCTGTCCTATTCTCTCCCTCACAGCAGCAGCATCCTATCCCTACACTAATCAGAGCAGAGTGATGTGCAGCGCTACGTGACTCCAGCTTATATAGAGGCTGGGTCACATGCTGCACTGGCCAATCACAGCCATGCCATTAGTAGGCATGGCTGTGATGGCTTCTAAGGGCACACAAGTTAAACGCTTGTTGATTGGCCGCTCTGCAGCCTTTCAAAAAGCGCCATTTACTCGCTGAACACAGAACCCGAACTTTTACTGAAATGTTTGGGTTCGGGTCCGGGGTTTAAAAATCCTAAAGTTTGGTACAAACCCTAGTTGTTTGTAAACATTCCGTTTTTTATCCTGTTCGCGCAAAAAGCATTAAATCGCATTGCACCCGCGTGATAAAAACTGAACGAGATCGCATACAAAACTGATTGAAATTTCTTGCGAAATCGCACATTTTTCAATGGGTGCGGATTTGCGTGCGGATTTGATGCAGATTTTAATCTCCCCCTTGAAGTGAATGGAGAAAATCTTTTAAGGAAAAATGAAATAAATTTACACAAGTTACTGATTTTAAAAGCCGCACCAGATTTTCCAAACGCAAATCGGCACAGTAAATCCTCACGCAAACCTGATAGTATGCATTTACCCTTAGCATGTTGCTACACATCTCATCAATGCTGCTTTACAACTACAACAAAAATCAAAAAACATAAGGGATCTTTACTGCCATTTTAAACACAGGTCTTAAAGGGCTACACATGAGTATGCTAGGTAGAGACTTCCGCCTAGCAGTAAGCCCAGTGACGTCACTGGCTCAAATGGGCGGTCTACAGTACTGCCCTAGGCTCTAAAAGAGCCTAGGGCAGCGCTGTAGATAGCCCATTTGTGACAGTGACATCACTGGGCTCACTGCTAGTACGTCACCGGTAGTAAAGAAAAAGCCTTTGTCCTGCGCTATGCAGTGCAGGGCAAGGGGGAGCTCTGATGCTCCACTTATACAGGCTATATGAGTGAATACAGGGGCTCAGAGCTGAACTTGGACAACTTTTTTACGTTGCAGAAAGTGATAGAGGTTTGCTAAAATGCCTATTATTGCAACTGCACAACAAATCAGAGGAAGCTATACAGTACCAGAAAAATAGTGATTCTTGCTAGTATGGAACTGCATACATACTAGATGATAGAGGTGAATCAATGAATAAGCCATGTAAGATAGCGGAGGGAGAGCACACTTAGGCCCCTTGCAGATGAGCATGTGCGGAATAGGTCCGGATGCGTTGCGGATGCTTTCAATGAAAAAAGCGAGACTTCGCAAGCAACTTCATTCAGTTTGTATCACGCGGGTGCTATGCGATTTATTGCGTTTTTCACACACGTGATAAAAAACGGAATGTTTACAAACAACATCTCTTAGCAACCATCCGTGAAAAACGCATTACATATGCACTTGCTTCTATGGGGCCTGCGTTGCTTGAAACTCGCACAATATAGAACATGCTGTGATTTTCATGCAATGCACAAGTGATGCGTGAAAATGAATGGGTCCGGATTCCGTGCGGGCGAAATGCGTTACAGTAAGATAAGTTGGTTTGCAGATTTGTGAAGAGGCAGTGAATCTGGCAAGTCTCCTACAGCATCAGCTACCCCAGAACACTCCTACACTTCCCCCCGCTTGTATTTGCTGGGAGAGCTGGACCATGCCTAATCATAGTGGACTAGTGAGACTCCTAGTGGTCATATCTTTGCAGCTTATGTTTGGGTGGATGCCAGCAATTTCAATAAAGTGATTTACAGATCTGAAAATTAGACCCCTTGCTAATAAATAGGAAAACATAATTGTATTGTACAGTGACTCTTTCAAGACAACAGAAAACAAAAAAGCCTTCAGTCACCTGGAAATAGATTAAGATATAGTAAATTAGTGCCCCCTTACTATAGTGCTGCCCATATACAGTCATGTGAAAAAATTAGGACACCCTTTGAAAGCATGTGGTTTTTTGTAACATTTTTAATAAAAGGTTATTTCATCTCCGTTTCAACAATACAGAGAGATTAAAGTAATCCAACTAAACAAAGAAAACTGAAGAAAAGTCTTTTCAAGATCTTCTGTAAATGTCATTCTACAAAAATGCCTATTCTAACTGAGGAAAAAGATAGGACACCCTCACATGTATTCCCTCTTAAATTGGCTCAGATCTCACACAGGTATATCACACCAGGTGCACATAATTAGTAGATCGTTACTCTGCATGTTGAATGAGGCTTGCCCTATTTAAACCTCAGACATTTAGTTTGGTGTGCTCCTGACTGTTGAAGTGAGAGTGAGCACCATGGTGAGAGCAAAAGAGCTGTCAGAGGACTTCAGAAAAAAGATTGTAGCAGCCTATGAGTCTGGGAAGGGATTTAAAAAGATCTCAAAAGATTTTGAAATCAGCCATTCCACTGTCCGGAAGATAGTCTACAAGTGGAGGGCTTTCAAAACAACTGCCAACATGCCCAGGACTGGTCGCCCCAGCAAGTTCACCCCAAGAGCAGACCGCAAGATGCTAAAAGAGGTCTCCAAAAACCCTAAAGTGTCATCTCGAGAACTACAGCAGGCTCTGGCTACTGTTGATGTAGAAGTACATGCCTCTACAATCAGAAAGAGACTGTACAAGTTTAACTTGCATGGGAGGTGTGCAAGGAGGAAACCTTTGCTTTCCAAGAGAAACATCGAGGCCAGACTGACATTTGCCGGAGATAAAGTTGACAAAGACCAGGACTTCTGGAATAATGTTCTTTGGACAGATGAGTCCAAAATTGAATTATTTGGACACAACAGCAGAGGACATGTTTGGCGTAAACCAAACACAGCATTCCAAGAAAAGAACCTCATACCAACTGTGAAGCATGGAGGTGGAAGTGTCATGGTTTGGGGCTGCTTTGCTGCAGCAGGACCTGGTCAGCTCACCATCATAGAATCCACGATGAATTCTACTGTGTATCAGAAGGTGCTTGAAGAACATGTGAGACCATCAGTTAGAAAATTAAAGCTGAAGCGGAACTGGACCATGCAACATGACAATGACCCAAAACATACTAGTAAATCAACCAAAGATTGGCTGAAAAGGAAGAAATGGAGAGTCCTGGAATGGCCAAGTCAAAGTCCAGATTTGAATCCCATTGAGATGCTGTGGGGTGACTTGAAAAGGGCTGTACGTGCAAGAAACCCCTCAAACATCTCACAGCTGAAAAAGTTCTGCATTGAGGAGTGGGGTAAAATTTCCTCAGACCGATGTCGAAGACTGGTAGATGGCTACAAGAACCGTCTCACTGCAGTTATTTCAGCCAAAGGAGGTAACACTCGCTATTAGGGGCAAGGGTGTCCTATCTTTTTCCTCAGTTAGAATAGGCATTTTTGTAGAATGACATTTACAGAAGATCATGAAAAGACTTTTCTTCAGTTTTCTTTGTTTAGTCGGATTACTTTAATCTCTCTGTATTGTTGAAACGGAGATGAAATAACCTTTTATTAGAAATGTTACAAAAAAACCACATGCTTTCAAAGGGTGTCCTAATTTTTTCACATGACTGTACTCTTTAATAAAAATTAAAAAGGACTACTTACAGTACTCTTTGTCATCTGTTTTATGTAAAAAAATATATAAATTCCAAACCCTTTTTGTCTCTTGTCCATTAGTGGGTTTTAAACCCTAGGACACTGCATGAGGGTCAGACAACCCACAAATAAGCTACAAGTCTATCTATTGTCAGGTAGTGATTTTCTCTAGCTATGTGATTCAGAAGACAAATACACAGTAAACCTAAAAGTTTATTTTCTAGGGCTCTGTTAAAGGGGCTATTAATTATTGATTTTTATGCTAATCTCAATAATTAATATTCATAAATAGGTGGAGATCGTCTAGTGAGGATTCTGCCTATTTATGCCTAAATTAACAACAAATCGCTACTGATTGCCTTAAGCTAATCTCTAAACTAGCTGCATGCGCCTTACTAACTACCGCTAGTAACCACACGTTACACAATAGGTATAAATAACACAGTATTTATTAATCCATACAGAACATAACACAATAATAATATAGTACCAATAATACACTACAACTATTGCTGCGGCGCCTTACTACTACAAAGGAATATATATGTTTAGAACTATATATATCTATATCAAGGGAATAGATATATATATAGTTATAGCAGCACACAGCAATAAGTACATACACTATAACAATACACTAATACGGTTCTAACTACACTAACACAGTCCCAAGTCCTCCCCAAAATCTAACTACAATTGCAATAATACACATACATACACTTTACCAGCAGCCCACCCAATCCTGACAATATACTATCCCTACGGGGAATAAGCAGGGGTTATTACGGACACTGTTGCTGCTGGGGTAAGCAGGACAGTCGTGACGGGGGTAGAGACACAGGGGCAACACCAGTGTAACAGGGGATATGAGGGATCTACAATCCTGGGGGAACACAGGGGATATTAGGAGTATAGGGGGACTCAGGACAGGAGAGGTTAAGGGTAACCAAGGGTTATACATGGGAAAGTTAGGGTTATAGAGGGATTAGGGGTAAGATGACCATGGTTATAAGGGGGTTAGGGGTGTATCAAGGGTCCAGGTGAGGTTTGTTGGTGGTATAGGGGGAGTAAGGGTAGATAATAATGTAGGGGGTGGTATAGGGTTAATAGTATGGAGGGGAATAGTAAGGGTGATAGTAGGGGGGTAAGTAAGGGTTAATAATATCGTTGGTGGCATAGAGAATAGGGGTTAATGATATTTAGGGTCCTTATGCTCGTTGTCCAGGGGGGCTCGTTTGTCCAGGGATGATCCTTTCAGGCTGGGGCTCGTTTTCCAAAAGTGCCTCAGCGTAGCGCCGCAGGACTATTTAAGTTTGGCGGCGCTCGCTCCCGAGGCAGCCCGTCCTGTGGCGCGCATGCGCGCCGCCGGCCCGGACACGTGGGCCGGCGCGGTGATATGACGTCACCGCGCCGGCCCGCGCATCCCAGAGCGCGCTTCCAGGCGGAGGGTTCATTTGTTCCTCTGCCTATAGCGCATCTGCATACCCTGCGGCGTGATAATTATCGCGCCGGAGGTATGCAGATAACAGAGGGAGGGATGTTTGTTTCCCTCTCTCTGTTATGTTAACTATCCCCAGCAGCTGAGGATAGTTAAATACCAAAAGGCATCGGTTCTCTATTGATCCTATGCCTTTAGAGGCCACCAGAGGCTGGACATAATTGTCCAGCCATCTGGTGACCTTCTCATCCCCTGCAGGGATGCAGGAGGAGGGGGGGCACATCTTGTCCTTATATACACATATAGATGTATGCCGCCAAGGGGCCTATATACATCTCCATGCATACCTACAGATCCCACCTGGACGGGCCTATAGACAAGGGCCAATATAAATGTATATATGTCAGGGCATATATACATGTATATTTAAATATAACACTTCCCTCAACAGGCTCAATAAAATGTTAATTTTTGTTAGACCCAAGAACACTGCATGTGAGGCAAGCGTCTAAACCACTGAGCTATAGGTTCAGACAGCAGCCTGAAGGATTTTTGCATAGAAATGTGATTTAGCAAGCAAATACACGGTTTATCTATAACTCATTCTCACTTTGACCCTAACCTATGAAGATGTCAGAGTCAAATATCAACATCAGTGTCAGGTGTCGGGGTCAGGTGTCAGGGCCAGGTGTCCCACTGGCACTATTCTCATACTTAACTATGATATCTGACCATGTCCTAAAATGAACACTGTACATGGGACATGACTCATCATCTAAATACACAGTGAGAGGTTGATGTAAGGCATGGGGTGTACTGCCTGTCTCTAAATGGAGAGTGACCTGTAGAAAAGGGTGTTTTCAGCAGCCTCTCAAAAAAAAAAAAAAAGTTACAGTCAGAAAACTTTTACCTGTTTGGATTTGGCAAACAGTTGGCCAATATGTTATAAACTGCATGTATATCTAAACAAGACCCAAATAAATATACTCTAATCATGAAGCAATTCTGCAGTTGGGTAGCTACAATTGTTAGTAAAAGTTTCCAATTAATATGCAAAGATATATCTACTAAGAGATAGAACCATATTGCCACAGCAACCTATTGGAAGTGGCTCCCTATGAGTCATTATCCAACAAGCCTTGGGATTTGACAAAGGAATGTAGCCAAGTCAGATTGTAGACATCTGTTTCAGGATGCAGAGTAGAATTCTGACTGAAGAAATGTGATGTTTTGGAAGTGGCTCAATTCATCTTTTATTATACAGGTTCTTCCAGACAGCATCCAGAAGACGATCCTTCACTACATGCAGAAACACAGCTTTGCCACAGCGATTAACCGCGGAGAAAGGTCCATGTGGGCCAAAACGTTCAGCATAACTACAACCTTTGGTTTACTCTTATTACTTTTCACACAATGTTGGATCATTTTCTGGATGTTTATAGAACCTGTATAATAAAAGATTAATTAAGTGCATAATATTTACCTGAGGTGCCCTGAATAATTTTCAACTAGAGATTGACTAAGTACAGACCTCAACACCTCCTTTTGGAAAGTGGTTTAGGCAGGGTGCTGAATGTACTTAAAGGGGTTGTCTCATTTTGCCGTTCCTAAGGGGAGATGAGACACAGTCCCAACCACCTTCCTTCTGGATCACGCTGTTTCAATAGCTCCCATTGCAATGCATGAGAACTAAAGAAAAAGCATAGCACATCAAACTATGTTGTTTCTGAGTTAGGCAAGTGTGCTATGCTGTTTCCGTAACTATCATGCACCGCAATGGGAGCTACTGAAACAGAGGCTGGTGGTTGGGACTGTGTCTCATCTCGCCTTAGTAACGGTAAAAAGTAAAAAACCTTTAAAGAGACCAGTCTACTATGGAAACTTACTGGATGTACAGTGTACTCCATGGGATGAAGACTTATTGGCAATGCTCCATGGGAAATGAATATGTAAAGAGGTATCTCTCAAGAATGAGAGCCATCTCACCAGCACCACCTATTGTAAATGGCTCCTTTTGAGCCATATTTGTTTCCCATGGAGCATTGCTAATAAGTTTCCATACTATGGAGTACTTCCAATAAGTCTCCATACATACTGGTCTCCTAGTGAACCTTTTTTAACAGGTGGTGCTGGCGAGATGGTTCTCTTTCTTTTTGCACATTCATTTCCTATTGATAATTGCTAATAAGTCTCCATACAAAACTTGTCTCTTTAAGGAGATTCGGCACCCTGACTAGGCAATATCCAGCTAAAATACACTGAAAAAATTAAATATAAAAATAAATCATGTATTATTTAAAATTAAAGAGGCTGTGGACAAAAGTGAGGCTTTTTCAAATCAAGGTAAATCTCATACAAACTCTTTAACGATTCCTGCAGTTTTGTGGATTACCTTAAATAACACCTGGTGATTAACGCAAGTACCATCAACTGACAACCTCAGCTCTATAAGCAATCTCTTGGAAGATGTAACAAAATGTCACAATTTCTAACATAAGCAATTATGTTCTTTTTTTACTACCAGGTTTTGAATAAAATAACATACACTTTATATTGTTCAATTTGACAGTAATACAAAGTCTTCTTAATAATGGAAAAGTCAGATTCAGAATGCCTATTAACAGAGACATTCATGAAAATAAGAATAGTCTAATAAAAAAATTTGAGGGTGTAAGCAAAAAATAAAATAAAAAATTAGCAGACCGTTTAGTAATTTTAAATATTAACTTCTTGGAAGCATAAAAGCCCTCCTACAACAGTTCTGTTCTGTAGTTAAAATATGGCAGTTATCTCCCAGATATTGTGCTGTAAAAGCAGAAAAAAGTTCAATATTATGGTAGAAAGTGATTATAAAACCATGCTTTAAAAGTAATTAGTGAAATATTAAACACAATTCTCAGAGCGATAAGCATTACTAGGGATAATGAAAACATGTAAGCAATATTTTACTATAATCAGTAATTAGCAGTCGAAACATGGCAAACTGGACCCTGGGGCCCACTGAGGACTTAATCAAGTCCCTCTACTATCATCCCCAACATTAAATGCTATGACTCTCCACTGTGAATTTTGGAATACAGTACTTTAGACTTAAAACTGATGTAAAATCTAATTATTGCATGAATGTCATATGTGAATGTTATTCAGATTAAATGAAAGTCTTATTATTTTATATAGTGGATAATTCTGTAGAAAGAAAATGGGCAAATCTCTAAAATTATCAAAATGCACCAGTAAAGATAGCTCTTTCAGTTTCATGTGAAACATTCCTATAGATTACCATTGCTACTTACAATTATTATAACATATATTTTAGAAATCACTGGATATAATTAGCATCTGAGCTAATTAGCATCTGGGGGGGGGGAAGCAGCCCAATTTATCTTCTCTTATACCAGCTTTTTGGCATCCTTTTCCTTGAAATGGGGGGAGATGCAGCCAGAAACTGGAGGAAACTGGAGGATACAGAAACAAGTCAAGGGATGTGACATCATAAGAAATATCAGAGAAAGACTCTTGACCACCCATTAAACCTGTTAGTGCCTGCAATTATGCCTTTATACAGCAGGTGGCCTAGTCTAAGCATTGCATGGGTCTCCCGTGCAGCAGAGAGCAGGAGCCCGGCTCCCACATGAGAGCCGGGCTTCTGCTCTAATGGCATCGGTCAGCAGAAGCACTGATCTGGGCCATTTAACTCTCTTATATGCCACTGTCAATAGCGATCATGGCACGGGGCTCCCTCTTTCAGGCATTAGCACAGTCTCAAACGAAATTGCAGGATGCCGATGTCTGAGTATGGCAACTGAGGGCCTAATGAAAGTCCCCAGGCCTGCCCTCAGTGATTACCTATTAGGCCAGTACCAGAGACACATAGTACAGTACTGACAGTATAATACACTTTACTGCAGTACAATGTATTATAGAAGTGATCAGAAAATCCCCCGTCCCCTTGTGGGGCTAATAAACATGCTTTTTGAAAATGCTTTTCAATGGAAAAAATTGTAAAAATAAAATCCCCTCCGCATGTTTGGCTTCACTGTGTCTTTAACGAACCACACTACACGGTTATTGTATCATGTCATTTATTGTGCACGGTAAACACTATAAAAAAAAGCACAAAAAAGCCAAAATTGCTGTTTTTTGCCTACTCGTCACAAAAAAACGGATTGAAAAGCGATTAAAAGGTTTTATGCACTCCAAAATGATATTAATGAAAACTGCAAGTTGTCCCACAAAACTCAAGCCTTCACACAGTTCCATAGAAAAAAATAAAAAAGTTATGGGTCTTGGATTGTAGTGATGCTAATTTTTTTTTTTTTAAAGCTCTCTTGGAAAGCTTGTTGGATTTTTACCTTAAATTCCATCAAACCCCATGGTTTCAATTATAGAACGGATCTACTGTATTTTATTGCCACATATTTTTGATATACTGTATAGGTATTATTTATGGAGTTTTTGTTCATGGTATAGGTTTAATTAACATTAGTTCAATAATGTGATATCCATAAAAGTTTAATGAAAAGGAGGAGGAGGAGTTTTGTAGACATCATCTTGCATTACCATATGCTATATATTTATTCATGTGCACGAACAGTTGATTCTGGCTACGATTAAGGACACATCAAGTGTCTGAAACATGTTGGCTTATGTTGATGTCTACTCTTTGATTTTGACATATGGAAACAAAGCTTACAAAGTTTTAATGGATTAAACATTTTTCTTTTGGATCAATATTATACTCTTTCATCTGGAACTCAGCTCAGCAGTGTCACGTGCAACACCTGTTACTTGGGAGTACAAAGAAGGAGGTGAGTTATGGATTTTTTCTCTCTTTATTATAACACACTTCTAGATTTACTGCCTACCAGAAATGAGCGAAGTTAATGAAGATTCGATTCAGCTGCCTCGACAAATTTCACAAAGAAATTCGCTTTGTGACTAATTACTTTGTCACAAAGCACATTTCTTTCTATGTTGCTGGAGCAATTGTGGGGAACAGCGATGGCGCCACCCCCCATCATTAAACTACTCAGATGCTGCGTTCATCGCTGATCACGGCATCTGAGATTAACATTGAGGGTTTTCAGGGGATAATCTGAGAAACAATTAATAAAATACGCACCTCATCGATTTGCTTGCGTAGAGGCTGCCACAGCCATCATACCGGCTGGCATAATAATATCATATGTCACCACGAGTGAGACTCGTGCAATATCTTCAATCAAGATGGCCGTGGTTGCCTCTTCGCGCCCAAATGGATGAGGGGAGTATGATTTTTTTTTGTTTTACTGTCATTTAGGGGAAAATGGATTCTTTACCATGAAGCGCAAGGAATTTCCTGAAATTCAGATCGAAGTCCATTTCGGATACTTCAATTTGCTCAACACTACTGCTTACCTCACTTATGAGATTTTTAGTATGCAACACTAACTTACATAATCATAGATAACTGCTTTATCTATTACCAACCCACATCTCTTAATCCTTCTTTTTTGAAATTAGAGATATATTTGTGTTGAACTGGTTAATGCTATTGAACCAGTGTCATGATTTAAAACGTGTAATAGCAGGAACTGGAAGTTCTAAGTCCTTGAAGTCAGGTCATCTTTATGAGTTTTATAAAATGTTTCATCAGCGGCAAAATCTTCTATTTTTCAAATTGGCAGAGATATTGGTACTAAGCAAGGTGAAAGATATCAAAACTGACTTTAATGTTCGCCTGTGAACAAACTTTTCCGGTTTTACAAAGGAAGCAGTAGATTGAAGCTTCCTGCTAATTACTGATAAAAGCTCTTAGTGCTTTGCGCTGAATGTTTTGAATTCACTATTTTCTAAAAGTTTTCTGTTTTATTGAGGTTTTTGTAGCCAATTGTGCTTTGACATAAGTTAAAAGATCTCTTGCTTGCACTGTATCTGTAAATTCCACTGGGAACCATCCAGTTTTGTTTTTTGCATTGCATGCTACTGATATATCCCCTCACAAGGTACTACAAACCATAGAAGCAGAACGTGTGCAGTACCCAAGAATTAGGACCATGCAAAGTGTTAATTTGCTACATTACTAAACTGATTAATGCTTTGTATTATACTTTGTATGTATTCCCAAAAGCTGTCTATAGATGGCACTGTTTAGTAAATTATGACCTGACTCAGCAGAGGGAACTAGCTTTTCTGTCTGAGGGAGATGTTTTCTACTTAGTATTGCACCAGCCACTTCAGTTTACCTCTGCCTGGTGTTCAAGGCAGATGGTAGTTCATTTTAGGCTTTGCTTGTGAGAGAGGCAGATGCCTATGAGCCTGAGTGAAGCTGGAGGCAAGGAAAGAGACTAATTCTCCTGTGAAGGATATAATCCCTAATTGAAAGAGGAACAGATACACAAAGACCATCTAGCATGGCAAGGTATTTTGTTGTTATGGCTATTGACTTTGATGCTTGTGGAAGGATTAACATTTAAGAGACTACCTTGCTTTGGAACTGTGCCTTGATATTGCTGGATGTATTATAACTACCATTCTGTACTTTAGTAATAGATATTTATTTACTGACTACAGCACCATTAGCTGTCCACAGCATCTACACCTCCTGTCTTGTACAACAATCATAACACCAAATGCACCCCAACAAGTATAAGGCAGGAGATGAACCCTCCTTTCACTGCCCTGGCTCTATGAAGAACCAGTATGAGGATTGCCACTGTGAATAATAATTGTAGCCAGAGTCACTACCACTCCTATCCTCTGCTTTGCTTCTCTGGGGATTGCAGCACATGTGTCCTTAGAAGGAAGGTTCAGTCCTGAATGCCCCGCCCCGCTTTATTTTGTATAGTAAAAACCTATGCAGGACTCCCCTCTACAGAGGAACTACATTCTTAGCAAGCAAAAGGTAGTAAATTTGGCTTGAGGGTCATGGAATCTGGCAACATAGTGGGATTTAATTTTGATCTTTGTTGTAGGACCCATCTTTTCATAGTTTGGCACATAAGAATCTTATATATAATTAAAGGAAAGTAGACAAACAGTCTGTTCTATTCTAGATGATAAAATCAGTTGAACTTCCTAAAATGTTATAAATTTCAGGTTGCCTTCGGACAAATCCCATAAAATGGAACTGTTGGGGGGAATAAGCTCAATATAACTGTGCAACACATGTTTTACCAATCAGAGAAAAGATAGCATTTGCAATCTCCATGAAAGCACCTAAAATACAAGATCGAAATCTGTGTCAGGGCATCTTCACACAGTTCAATTTTTTTTGTTTTGTTTGGGAAAATAGCAATACAAGTGTGCAACTTGTGTTTTACAATACAGAGGGTAGAATTTAAAATGTCTGAGTGAAACACGTAAAATAGTAGACCGAAATCTTCAAGACATGTTCAAACAGTTCAAGTTTTTTTATTTTTTTATTTTATTTTTTGTGAAAAATAGAAATACAAATCTGCAACGTGTGTCTTACAATACAGAGGGAATCATTTTAACATGTGATACTAGCCAAAAATCTGTATCAGGGAATCTCTCGACAGTTCAAGGGTTTTTATTTTATTGGTGATAAATAGCAATTCAAGTGTGCAACATGTGTTTTATCGTACTTAGAGTAGCATTTTAAATCTCTGAGCAAAAACAAGTGAAATACTAGACTCAAATCTGTATCTCCATAAAGTTCAATTTTATTTAACTCTCATCATTCGATTAATCTGGTGGTTAGTTTCAATTTTATTCTTCGAAGCTATGTCCTGTGCAATGTATGTGTTGGAGTCCTTGCAAAGTATACAAGGGGCTCTGCTGCTATTTCAAATGTAACTCTTCTCGGTCAACAAATGTGGCACACTTCTGTTCCTTCACCTAAATTTAATTTTTCTGGCCTCTGGCCTGAGTGGTGTGGTGAGACTCATATGGGCAGGCATTCTGACACCATTTAGGCATAATTTTGGGATGCTTGGTTCCCCAACAAAACATTGCTTTTTCCCCATATCACCGTATGTGTTCAAACACCATATTTCCACAATAAGGGAAATTTTTTGGAAGCTTTGGAATATGAAAAAGCATAACACATGAAATGGCACTGTGTATTTTTAACCCGTAGGATACCAGTGCCGTAGCTGTCCGGCGCTGGGAACCGGGTTTAAAATACCAGTGCCGTAGAGCTACAGCGCTGTGTTCACCCGTTCCCTGAGCAAAATCGCTCGGTGAACGGGTGATGATGGCTGCTCAGGACGGCAGGCAGCCAGCTTCCCAAGGGGCAGAGGGATGTTCTTTCACCCCCCTGCAACATAGATCGCTGCGATTGGCCAATTTCTGCAGACCAGCCAATGGCAGCTCCGCATGATTTTTTATTCATCCAGGAAGCTGCAGGGGGTGGAAGACAGTTTGTACAGGGGTGACTGGTGCTGAACTGGTCAGCACCTGTCTCCCCTGGGTCAGGCAGGGGACACCAGTTTTTTGGCGTCCCCTGCCAGTGCTGCTATTGGCTGGAACAATGCTCCAGCCAATGGCAACGCTACAGCTGCCAGGAAAGGGCAGATCCTCCCTGCCTGCAGCCATTCTAGCTGGTGACTGCAGGCAGAGCGGACCTTTGCCCCGCTGTGCTGTATGTGACCTGCTGGGATTTGTGGTTCCACACCACTGCGCTTTTCATGCGATCCTACCTGCTGAAAGAAGAAGAAAGAAATTAAGAAGAACATCTGGAACTGCTGCAGTTATTTTTTTTTCCATTTGCATCATTTCCTACCCCACCCTCCCCTCCCATTCCCCCCCATCTCCTCGTCCTTTTTTTTTTACAGACGCCATTTGGTCCGTGCGTTTTTTATTTTTTTTATTTATTTATTTACTATTTTACAGCTCTGCACAACTTTTTCTGCGTGCGAGCTGTGACCGACGAGTGCTATTCAGTACATACCTGCCTGATCAACACCGGGGGATTACTTTTTGCGCTCTTTTCCACATCTGTGGTTTTTTTGCAATTTTTGTCTTATTTTTTTGTTAAAAAAGAATAAAGTATAGTTAGGGGTTTATATAAATATATAAAGAGCTCTATATTTATATATATATATATATATATATAGATATAAGTTAAATTTTTTAGCCAGTGTTCACTTTTTAAGTGAGTTTTCATACTACAGTTTTTGCACACACGTATGATCTGTGTGCGTGCGTGCATGCTCTTTTACAACTGCACATTTTTTTTCTTTTTTTTTCTTTTCCGGGAAGGTTTTAAACTGGGTCTCAGCTCTCTAGGACGTACCGTTCCTGAGATACTCCCGAAAAACAACCCGCATTAGCCAATACAAGCCTGCAAGTCTTTCTATTTAAATCCCAACTGCCATAAACACAGTTTTACTCCAGGTTTCCATAACAACCCAGCCATTTTTCTTTAATGCTTAAAGGGGCAGTCACTGTGAAAGTCACTGTTAAAGGGGCGGTCACTGTGAAAGTCACTGTTAAGGAGGTGGTCACTGTGAAAATCAATGTTAAAGGGGAGGTCACTGTGAAAGTCACTGAACCCGAGTAAATGCAGCAGAGGTGATGACCTTTTGGGGGCTCTTGCTGCATATGGGCTTAGTAAAATATCCAAAGATTAATCAGTAGTGCGGCTGTATTATACCACACTCCAATTTACAGTAATGCCATGGCCCGTAATCGATTCCAAGCAATACTGAAATTTCTGCATTACAGCGATAATGCACAGTCCCTACCCCAGAATGACCCTGCATTTGAACGTCTCTTCAAAATTAGGCCCATCCTTGACCACTTCAACGTAAAATTCTCAGACGTGTACTGTACACCCCAGAACAAAATGTCTGCGTAGACGAATCCCTATTACTTTTCAAAGGGAGGGTAATATTCGGCCATTAGGTCCCCAGCAAGCGGGCAAAGTATGGCATAAAAATTTATAAAGTCTATGAGAGTAGCTCTGGATACACTCACAAGTTCTGGGTTTATGAAGAGAGAGACTCCTGGATTTTACCCCCAGAATGCCCCCCTGTCCTAGGAGTTAGTGGGAAGATAGTGTTGGACTTACTGCACCCACTGCGGGATGAGGGTTACCATCTCTACGTGGATAATTACTACACCAGTCTACCACTGTTCCAGTCGCTAGCTTCCAGAGGTACTGTGGCGTGCGGCACAGTACGCAAAAATCAGAGAGGCCTCCCTAGATCCATGGTAGGGCAACCACTAAAAAAAGCAGAAAGCCGTACTCTCCTTAATCAAAACACGTTGGCGGTTAAGTACAAGGACAAGAGGGATGTCCTTTTACTGACCACCATTCACAGTAACGCCAGCTCCCCTGCCACTATACGAGGTACCACAATCACTGTCCCCAAGCCAAACTGCATCCTGGACTACAATAAACACATAGGGGAAATTGATCTTTCAGATCAAGTTCTGAAGCCCCACAATGCCACACGAAAAATGCTGTACAATGTGTTAATGCTATTTAGATCTAGAGGCCATCCAAGATCATTCCTACAATTTAAAGTAGTGGTGATAAAAGCCCTATTTTTTTCAAACCAAGCAATGGAGGGTCCCAGGACTTCTGTAAGTTACCCTGCCCGAGTTGTACCAGGGCAACATTTCCCTGGTGAAGTCCCCCAAACAGCGAGAAAGGGAAGGACCCAAAAAAGATGCAGGGTGTGTTCCAAAAGGGGGATAAGGAAAGACACCATTCACCATTGTAAAACCTGCCCTGAAAAACCTGGCCTGTACATCAAGTATTGTTTCAGAATCTATCACTCATCAGTGGAATAATTTCATCCTTGATGTACCCTGTAATTTTAACACCTTATAACTGAATTTGTCCACCGAGCTTACATATCCACTTTTCACCAACCAATACATATTCATTTTTGTAATACACTTGTTTGGTCAAAGGTGCCCTTTCCACTACTTAAAATGTTCGTACGGGGGTGCTCTTTCCAAAATGGGGTCACTTCTTGGCTTTTATTCAATTTCTGGGGACCTCAGGAATTTTTAAACATGCAACATGTCACCTAAAATTCATGTCTATTTATTCAGGCCTGCCAAATCCATATTTTGCAGTTTGCCTCAACAGCCCTGCTGTGCGCCTATACAGCTGGCTACAAGCACATATGGGGTGTATCCTGAATAGGGAGAAAATGGGGAACATATACTGGGATGCATTTTCTCCTTTAACCCCTTGTGAAAGTAAAAAATTGTGGTCTGCTAGTAATATTTCATTTTCACAAATATGTTCTTTGCAATCCTTTAACAAGTGTTTGTGCCTTCTGTGAGACACCTGTTTCCTCAAAAGTACCCTTTTCACCACAAGTGTTCGTAAGGCTCATCTCTACCTCAGCTCACGCTAGCTTATCCGGTCAAAAATAGTCAAGATCGGGAATACTAAACCCGGCGATTACTCCCATGAACATAAATCGATCCCAGGAAGCTGTGAGATGGACAAATTAATTTAAAAAAGCAGCGGCCGCTATCATGGCTAAAGAATTAAAGATGGTGCCTGCAGCTCAGAATGACGCTGGGGAAGACGGGCCAGACGCATGGGATAGAGATAGCGAGGCGGAGGAGGCAGGAAGCAAACATAGTCTCCCGATATCCAGAAAATTTCGGAAGACGGCTCTAGCGAGAGCAATGGAGCTGGTCCTTAACGAGCTCTCCTCCCTCTGCAAAGACATTAGACATGTTGGGACCAGAGTGGAGGCCCTGGAGACGACACAGTCTGCCATCGTGGACTTTCAATTCGCTACCTCCACCAGCCTGCAAAAGTGCCAATCTTACCTTAATGCGGTCCACACAGCACTGGAAGACCAGGAGAACCGTGGAAGGAGAAACAACCTAAGGTTCCGTGGAGTCCCGGAGACTGTCCCAGCCTCTGAAATACCTGAGGTAATAAAGAGTATATGTGAAGATCTTCTAGACACAGGACGCCCCTTGCCTGTTATTATAGAAAGGGCTCACCGTGCTCTCCGCCCGCGCCCTAAACCCTCAGAGCCCCCCATGGACATTATTTGTCACTTTCTTAACTATCAATAAAAAGAGGCAGTATTATCTAAAGCGCGGGATGCAGCTGAAGTGCTTTTCGCAAATAACAAGATAAATATATACGAAGATTTAGCACCAGTGACCCTAAAAAGCGCAGAGCAGTCAAACCTTTAACTGACTGGCTCAGGTCTCACAATGTACCATACCGCTGGACATTTCCATTTGGCCTATCCTTTTTCCACAATAGTCGCAGACATCGGGACAATCCTACTCTCGGATCACTCTCTTACCCAATCCTAAGCATCAACACACCTCTAGGACCTGGAGCTTGAATGAACAACTTTTGGGTTTGGCACTAAATCCCGCCTACAACAGTTATTGTCTGACTATTTCACTTTAAACGATATTCCTAAAATTACCCTGTGGGACTCCCATAAAGCCTTCATAAGAGGCCATCTGATTAGCATAGAATCTCACATCAAAAAGGAAAGAGCCAAACAAATTGAGGACCTACATAATAATATCAGACTTCTTGAAAAAGCACAGAAACAATCCTTATTACAGGTCCAACTGACCAAATTATCCTCATACAGAACCACCCTCAAAAACTTCCTTATCACAACATCAGCAAAGTATTATTCTCACTCTCAACACAAAATCTTTGCACATGGCAATAAAGCTTCTAAATTTATGATCCAAAGGATAAAAAGGAGAAGATTAAGCAATTATGTCCACAAACTTAAAGGATAACTGTCACATTTAGACCCTTATTTCAATTTTTATATATGTAGTTACTAATAACATGATATTCCACAATCAGTTACTATTAGACTGACTGACCCCATATTTAATAAGATTCCAGTCTGCATAAAACTACAATTTCACTATTCAGTTAAGATGGCCGCCACTGCCCTCCCCCTGAGGCTAATCCCGCCTGCCCTCACTAGCCAGTAACAATAGCCCCCCAAAAGTGTTTAGTAACCAGAGCCCTCCCCCCTAAAGGGTTAATCTCCTGCAGCACAAAGGCGTCCTCTTACCACATGTTTCTTTCATTTATACACTGAGCAGATGGCAGATCTCCCTTCCCTGTTGTGCGCTGGTTCAACTCTGCATTCTCCAGCTCTGCTGAGTGAGGGAGCGTCTGCCAAGCGCAGGGACAGGGAGAAGTGCACACAGCCCAGGCACTGTTATCAGCTGCTGGGGAGGACCTGGCTTTAATCATTTACTTACAGTCCCTGGCTGTCAGTAATGTGACCCTGCA
This sequence comes from Bufo gargarizans, assembly GCF_014858855.1. Classification (NCBI taxonomy): domain Eukaryota; kingdom Metazoa; phylum Chordata; class Amphibia; order Anura; family Bufonidae; genus Bufo; species Bufo gargarizans. Next base: position 92,956,583 of record NC_058088.1, on the reverse strand, counting down.
CGCTGTGTGCTCCATCCTTCAACAGATAGACGGACCATGCCTAGCAACTAGAGTTGAGCGAACACCTGGATGTTCGGGTTCGAGAAGTTCGGCCGAACATCCCGGAAATGTTCGGGTTCGGGATCCGAACCCGACCCGAACTTCGTCCCGAACCCGAACCCCATTGAATTCAATGGGGACCCGAACTTTTCGGCACTAAAAAGGCTGTAAAACAGCCCAGGAAAGAGCTAGAGGGCTGCAAAAGGCAGCAACATGTAGGTAAATCCCCTGCAAACAAATGTGGATAGGGAAATGAATTAAAATAAAAATTAAATAAATAAAAATTAACCAAAATCAATTGGAGAGAGGTTCCATAGCAGAGAATCTGGCTTCCCGTCACCCACCACTGGAACAGTCCATTCTCAGATATTTAGGCCCCGGCACCCAGGCAGAGGAGAGAGGTCCCGTAACAGAGAATCTGTCTTCATGTCAGCAGAGAATTAGTCTGCATGTCATAGCAGAGAATGAGGCTTCACGTCAGCCACCACTGCAACAGTCCATTGGCATATATTTAGGCCCAGCACCCAGGCAGAGGAGAGAGGTCCCGTAACAGACAATCTGGCTTCATGTCAGCAGAGAATCAGTCTGCATGTCATAGCAGAGAATGAGGCTTCACGTCACCCACCACTGCAACAGTCCATTGTCATAAATTTAGGCCCAGCACTAGTGTTGAGCGGCATGTCCCATATTCGAATTCGCGAAATTTTGTGAATATTCGAAAGAATATTCGTAAAATATTCGCGATTATTCAAATTCGTTATTATTTCGCATATGCGATAATTCGAATTTTCGCATCGCATAATACATATGCTATGCAAAATTCACATGTGCGCTAATGAAATCGCCTTACGAAGATTCGCAACTCAATTCAATCACTAATGTATGAATGCAATGCCCTTTGCCTCTGTTCTGGGACAAGTGTAGATATTCGCATGTGCGCTAATAAAATCGCCTTACGAAGATTCGCACCTCAATCACTTTCTAGGGAATGTGAGACTTTTGGGAATCAATCGAGATACAGTGGGGGGTGATGACAGTAGTTGACAGAGTACAGATCAATGTAATCTGTAAGGTGGAAAGTAAAATAAAAAATACGAATTTTCGTTAATCGAATTTTACGAAGTTCTACGTATTCGCGAATATGGTGCTATACTATATGAATGCACAGGCCTTTGCCTCTCTGTTCTGGGGACAAGTGTAGATATTTGCATTTGCGTTAATAAAATCGCCTTACGAAGATTCGCAGCTCAATTCAATCACTAATGTATGAATGCAAAGCCCTTTGCCTCTGTTCTGGGACAAGTGTAGATATTCGCATGTGCGCTAATAAAATCGCCTTACGAAGATTCGCAACTCAATTCACTAATGTATGAATGCAAAGCCCTTTGCCTCTGTTCTGGGACGTGCCGATATTCGCATGTGCGCTAATAAAATCGCCTTACGAAGATTCGCGCCTCAATCACTTTCTAGGCAATGTGAGTAAGATCTGAGCTGTTGGACCTTTGGGAAACAATCAATTATATGTTTACTGTAATTTTGTGGGGGGGGGGGAAAAAACAAAAAACGAATATTCGTTTTTACGAATAAATAGCACTATATTCGAAATATTCGCGAAATCGCGAAGTTGCGATATTCGCGAAAAAAAATTGCTTTTCGAATATTCGCGCTCAACACTACCCAGCACCCAGGCAGAGGAGAGAGGTCCCGTAACAGAGAATCTGGCTTCATGTCAGCAGAGAATTAGTCTGCATGTCATAGCAGAGAATGAGGCTTCACGTCAGCCACCACTGCAACAGTCCATTGGCATATATTTAGGCCCAGCACACACACAGGCAGAGGAGAGAGGTCCCGTAACAGAGAATCTGGCTTCATGTCAGCAGAGAATTAGTCTGCATGTCATAGCAGAGAATGAGGCTTCACGTCAGCCACCACTGCAACAGTCCATTGGCATATATTTAGGCCCAGCACACACACAGGCAGAGGAGAGAGGTCCCGTAACAGAGAATCTGGCTTCATGTCAGCAGAGAATCAGTCTGCATGTCATAGCAGAGAATGAGGCTTCACGTCAGCCACCACTGCAACAGTCCATTGGCATATATTTAGGCCCAGCACCCAGGCAGAGGAGGGAGGTCCCGTAACAGAGAATCTGTCTTCATGTCAGCAGAGAATTAGTCTGCATGTCATAGCAGAGAATGAGGCTTCACGTCAGCCACCACTGCAACAGTCCATTGGCATATATTTAGGCCCAGCACCCAGGCAGAGGAGGGAGGTCCCGTAACAGAGAATCTGTCTTCATGTCAGCAGAGAATTAGTCTGCATGTCATAGCAGAGAATGAGGCTTCACGTCAGCCACGACTGCAACAGTCCATTGGCATATATTTAGGCCCAGCACACACACAGGCAGAGGAGAGAGGTCCCGTAACAGAGAATCTGGCTTCATGTCAGCAGAGAATCAGTCTGCATGTCATAGCAGAGAATGAGGCTTCACGTCAGCCACCACTGCAACAGTCCATTGGCATAAATTTAGGCCCAGCACCCAGGCAGAGGAGGGAGGTCCCGTAACAGAGAATCTGTCTTCATGTCAGCAGAGAATTAGTCTGCATGTCATAGCAGAGAATGAGGCTTCACGTCAGCCACCACTGCAACAGTCCATTGGCATATATTTAGGCCCAGCACCCAGGCAGAGGAGGGAGGTCCCGTAACAGAGAATCTGTCTTCATGTCAGCAGAGAATTAGTCTGCATGTCATAGCAGAGAATGAGGCTTCACGTCAGCCACCACTGCAACAGTCCATTGGCATATATTTAGGCCCAGCACACACACAGGCAGAGGAGAGAGGTCCCGTAACAGAGAATCTGGCTTCATGTCAGCAGAGAATCAGTCTGCATGTCATAGCAGAGAATGAGGCTTCACGTCAGCCACCACTGCAACAGTCCATTGGCATATATTTAGGCCCAGCACACACACAGGCAGAGGAGAGAGGTCCCGTAACAGAGGATCTGGCTTCATGTCAGCAGAGAATCAGTCTGCATGTCATAGCAGAGAATCAGGCTTCACGTCAGCCACCACTGCAACAGTCCATTGTCATAAATTTAGGCCCAGCACCCAGGCAGAGGAGAGAGGTCCCGTAACAGAGAATCTGGCTTCATGTCAGCAGAGAATCAGTCTTCATATCATAGCAGAGAATCAGGCTTCACGTCACCCACCACTGTAAGAGTCAATTTTCATAAATTTAGGCCCAGAACCCAGGCAGAGGAGAAAGGTCCCGTAACAGACAATCTGGCTTCATGTCAGCAGAGAATCAGTCTTCATATCATAGCAGAGAATCAGGCTTCACGTCACCCACCACTGCAACAGTCCATTGGCATATATTTAGGCCTAGCACACAGGCAGAGCAGAGAGGTCCCGTAACAGACAATCTGGCTTCATGACAGCAGAGAATCAGTCTGCATGTCATAGCAGAGAATCAGGCTTCACGTCAGCCACCACTGCAACAGTCCATTGTCATAAATTTAGGCCCAGCACCCAGGCAGAGGAGAGAGGTCCCGTAACAGAGGATCTGGCTTCATGTCAGCAGAGAATCAGTCTGCATGTCATAGCAGAGAATGAGGCTTCACGTCAGCCACCACTGCAACAGTCCATTGTCATAAATTTAGGCCCAGCACCCAGGCAGAGGAGAGAGGTCCCGTAACAGAGGATCTGGCTTCATGTCAGCAGAGAATCAGTCTGCATGTCATAGCAGAGAATGAGGCTTCACGTCAGCCACCACTGCAACAGTCCATTGTCATAAATTTAGGCCCAGCACCCAGGCAGAGGAGAGAGGTCCCGTAACAGACAATCTGGCTTCATGTCAGCAGAGAATTAGTCTGCATGTCATAGCAGAGAATGAGGCTTCACGTCACCCACCACTGCAACAGTCCATTGGCATATATTTAGGCCTAGCACACAGGCAGAGCAGAGAGGTCCCGTAACAGACAATCTGGCTTCATGACAGCAGAGAATCAGTCTGCATGTCATAGCAGAGAATCAGGCTTCACGTCAGCCACCACTGCAACAGTCCATTGTCATAAATTTAGGCCCAGCACCCAGGCAGAGGAGAGAGGTCCCGTAACAGAGGATCTGGCTTCATGTCAGCAGAGAATCAGTCTGCATGTCATAGCAGAGAATGAGGCTTCACGTCAGCCACCACTGCAACAGTCCATTGTCATAAATTTAGGCCCAGCACCCAGGCAGAGGAGAGAGGTCCCGTAACAGAGGATCTGGCTTCATGTCAGCAGAGAATCAGTCTGCATGTCATAGCAGAGAATGAGGCTTCACGTCAGCCACCACTGCAACAGTCCATTGTCATAAATTTAGGCCCAGCACCCAGGCAGAGGAGAGAGGTCCCGTAACAGACAATCTGGCTTCATGTCAGCAGAGAATTAGTCTGCATGTCATAGCAGAGAATGAGGCTTCACGTCAGCCACCACTGCAACAGTCCATTGGCATATATTTAGGCCTAGCACACAGGCAGAGGAGAGAGGTCCCGTAACAGACAATCTGGCTTCATGTCAGCAGAGAATCAGTCTGCATGTCATAGCAGAGAATGAGGCTTCACGTCACCCACCACTGCAACAGTCCATTGGCATATATTTAGGCCTAGCACACAGGCAGAGCAGAGAGGTCCCGTAACAGACAATCTGGCTTCATGACAGCAGAGAATCAGTCTGCATGTCATAGCAGAGAATGAGGCTTCACGTCACCCACCACTGCAACAGTCCATTGGCATATATTTAGGCCTAGCACACAGGCAGAGCAGAGAGGTCCCGTAACAGACAATCTGGCTTCATGTCAGCAGAGAATCAGTCTGCATGTCATAGCAGAGAATCAGGCTTCACGTCAGCCACCACTGCAACAGTCCATTGGCATATATTTAGGCCTAGCACACAGGCAGAGGAGAGAGGTCCCGTAACAGACAATCTGGCTTCATGTCAGCAGAGAATCAGTCTGCATGTCATAGCAGAGAATGAGGCTTCACGTCACCCACCACTGCAACAGTCCATTGGCATATATTTAGGCCTAGCACACAGGCAGAGCAGAGAGGTCCCGTAACAGACAATCTGGCTTCATGACAGCAGAGAATCAGTCTGCATGTCATAGCAGAGAATGAGGCTTCACGTCAGCCACCACTGCAACAGTCCATTGGCATATATTTAGGCCTAGCACACAGGCAGAGCAGAGAGGTCCCGTAACAGACAATCTGGCTTCATGTCAGCAGAGAATCAGTCTGCATGTCATAGCAGAGAATCAGGCTTCACGTCAGCCACCACTGCAACAGTCCATTGTCATAAATTTAGGCCCAGCACCCAGGCAGAGGAGAGAGGTCCCGTAACAGACAATCTGGCTTCATGTCAGCAGAGAATTAGTCTGCATGTCATAGCAGAGAATCAGGCTTCATGTCAGCCACCACTGCAACAGTCCATTGGCATATATTTAGGCCTAGCACACAGGCAGAGGAGAGGTTCATTCAACTTTGGGTAGCCTCGCAATATAATGGTAAAATGAAAATAAAAATAGGATTGAATGAGGAAGTGCCCTGGAGTCCAATAATATATGGTTATGGGGAGGTAGTTAATGTCTAATCTGGACAAGGGACGGACAGGTCCTGTGGGATCCATGCCTGGTTCATTTTTATGAACGTCAGCTTGTCCACATTGGCTGTAGACAGGCGGCTGCGTTTGTCTGTAATGACGCCCCCTGCCGTGCTGAATACACGTTCAGACAAAACTCTGGCTGCCGGGCAGGCCAGCACCTCCAAGGCATAAAAGGCTAGCTCTGGCCACGTGGACAATTTAGAGACCCAGAAGTTGAATGGGGCCGAACCATCAGTCAGTACGTGGAGGGGTGTGCACACGTACTGTTCCACCATGTTAGTGAAATGTTGCCTCCTGCTAACACGTTGCGTATCAGGTGGTGGTGCAGTTAGCTGTGGCGTGTTGACAAAAGTTTTCCACATCTCTGCCATGCTAACCCTGCCCTCAGAGGAGCTGGCCGTGACACAGCTGCCTTGGCGACCTCTTGCTCCTCCTCTGCCTTGGCCTTGGGCTTCCACTTGTTCCCCTGTGACATTTGGGAATGCTCTCAGTAGCGCGTCTACCAACGTGCGCTTGTACTCGCGCATCTTCCTATCACGCTCCAGTGCAGGAAGTAAGGTGGGCACATTGTCTTTGTAGCGTGGATCCAGCAGGGTGGCAACCCAGTAGTCCGCACAGGTTAAAATGTGGGCAACTCTGCTGTCGTTGCGCAGGCACTGCAGCATGTAGTCGCTCATGTGTGCCAGGCTGCCCAGGGATAAGGACAAGCTGTCCTCTGTGGGAGGCGTATCGTCATCGTCCTGCCTTTCCCCCCAGCCACGCACCAGTGATGGACCCGAGCTGCGTTGGGTGCCACCCCGCTGTGACCATGCTTCATCCTCATCCTCCTCCACCTCCTCCTCATCCTCGTCCTCCTCGTCCTCCAGTAGTGGGCCCTGGCTGGCCACATTTGTACCTGGCCTCTGCTGTTGCCAAAAACCTCCCTCTGAGTCACTTCGAAGAGACTGGCCTGAAAGTGCTAAAAATGACCCCTCTTCCTCCTCCTCCTCCTCCTCCTCCTGGGCCACCTCCTCTTCCATCATCGCCCTAAGTGTTTTCTCAAGGAGACATAGAAGTGGTATTGTAACGCTGATAACGGTGTCATCGCCACTGGCCATGTTGGTGGAGTACTCGAAACAGCGCAACAGGGCACACAGGTCTCGCATGGAGGCCCAGTCATTGGTGGTGAAGTGGTGCTGTTCTGTAGTGCGACTGACCCGTGCGTGCTGCAGCTGAAACTCCACTATGGCCTGCTGCTGCTCGCACAGTCTGTCCAGCATGTGCAAGGTGGAGTTCCACCTGGTGGGCACGTCGCATATGAGGCGGTGAGCGGGAAGGCCGAAGTTACGCTGTAGCGCAGACAGGCGAGCAGCAGCAGGATGTGAACGCCGGAAGCGCGAACAGACGGCCCGCACTTTATGCAGCAGCTCTGACATGTCGGGGTAGTTGTGAATGAACTTCTGCACCACCAAATTCAGCACATGCGCCAAGCAAGGGATGTGCGTCAAATTGGCTAGTCCCAGAGCTGCAACGAGATTTCGCCCATTATCACACACCACCAGGCCGGGCTTGAGGCTCACCGGCAGCAACCACTCGTCGGTCTGTTGTTCTATACCCCGCCACAACTCCTGTGCGGTGTGGGGCCTGTCCCCCAAACATATGAGTTTCAGAATGGCCTGCTGACGTTTACCCCGGGCTGTGCTGAAGTTGGTGGTGAAGGTGTGTGGCTGACTGGATGAGCAGGTGGAAGAAGAGGAGGAGGAAGCCGAGAAGGAGGAGGTGGCAACAGGAGGCAAAGAATGTTGCCCTGCGATCCTTGGCGGCGGAAGGACGTGCGCCAAACAGCTCTCCGCCTGGGGCCCAGCTGCCACTACATTTACCCAGTGTGCAGTTAGGGAGATATAGCGTCCCTGGCCGTGCTTACTGGTCCACGTATCTGTGGTTAGGTGGACCTTGCCACAGATGGCGTTGCGCAGTGCACACTTGATTTTATCGGATACTTGGTTGTGCAGGGAAGGCACGGCTCTCTTGGAGAAGTAGTGCCGGCTGGGAACAACATACTGTGGGACAGCAAGCGACATGAGCTGTTTGAAGCTGTCTGTGTCCACCAGCCTAAATGACAGCATTTCATAGGCCAGTAGTTTAGAAATGCTGGCATTCAGGGCCAGGGATCGAGGGTGGCTAGGTGGGAATTTACGCTTTCTATCAAATGTTTGTGAGATGGAGAGCTGAACGCTGGCGTGTGACATGGTTGAGACGCTTGGTGACGGAGGTGGTGGTGGTGGTGTTGGTGGTACATCCCCTGTTTGCTGGGCGGCAGGTGCCAACGTTCCTCCAGAGGCGGAGGAAGAGGCCGAGGCGGCAGCAGCAGAATAGGCCGAGGCGGCAGCAGCAGAAGAGGTAGCAGGGGGAGCCTGAGTGACTTCCTTGGTTTTAAGGTGTTTACTCCACTGCAGTTCATGCTTTGCATGCAGGTGCCTGGTCATGCAGGTTGTGCTCAGGTTCAGAACGTTAATGCCTCGCTTCAGGCTCTGATGGCACAGCGTGCAAACCACTCGGGTCTTGTCGTCAGCACATTGTTTGAAGAAGTGCCATGCCAGGGAACTCCTTGAAGCTGCCTTTGGGGTGCTCGGTCCCGTCTTTGGCGGCGGGTGTTCTGCTTTTGCCCACTGCTCCCTCTTTTGCTACGCTGTTGGCTCGGTCTCACCACTGCCTCTTCCTCCGAACTGTGAAAGTCAGTGGCACGACCTTCATTCCATGTGGGGTCTAGGACCTCATCGTCCCCTGCATCGTCTTGCACCCAGTCTTGATCCCTGACCTCCTGTTCAGTCTGCACACTGCAGAAAGACGCAGCAGTTGGCACCTGTGTTTCGTCATCATCAGAGACATGCTGAGGTGGTATTCCCATGTCCTCATCATCAGGAAACATAAGTGGTTGTGCGTCAGTGCATTCTATGTCTTTCACCGCTGGGGAAGGGCTAGGTGGATGCCCTTGGGAAACCCTGCCAGCGGAGTCTTCAAACAGCATAAGAGACTGCTGCATAACTTGAGGCTGAGACAGTTTCCCTGGTATGCATGGGGGTGATGTGACAGACTGATGGGGTTGGTTTTCAGGCGCCATCTGTGCGCTTTCTGCAGAAGACTAGGTGGGAGATAATGTGAACGTGCTGGATCCACTGTCGGCCACCCAATTGACTAATGCCTGTACCTGCTCAGGCCTTACCATCCTTAGAACGGCATTGGGCCCCACCATATATCGCTGTAAATTCTGGCGGCTACTGGGACCTGAGGTAGTTGGTACACTAGGACGTGTGGATGTGGCAGAACGGCCACGTCCTCTCCCAGCACCAGAGGGTCCACTAACACCACCACGACCATGTCCACGTCCGCGTCCCTTACTAGATGTTTTTCTCATTGTTATGGTTCACCACAACAACAAATATATTATTTGGCCCAATGTATTGTATTCAAATTCAGCGGGATATAAATTTGAGGCCTAGTATTTAGGCGCTGGGTGACCGGTATGGATTTAGTGACAGAATTAGACTTGGAAATGCACAGAAGCGTGTGTGTGAAGTTATTCTGAATGACCCTATGTGCACCTTGAATATTATATACCCTTTTAGGGATAGATTTCAAATAGCTCTGATATAGCAGAAACCACTAAATTATGAAATTGCTAAATTGGGAATTGTATTTCAACCCAGAACAAGAAATGTGCTTGAACGGACACTAAATAACTCGCCCAGCTACAGCACTAGGGACAGATTTAGCTGGATATAAATTTGAGGCCTAGTATTTAGGCGCTGGGTGACCGGTATGGATTTAGTGACAGAATTAGACTTGGAAATGCACAGAAGCGTGTGTGTGAAGTTATTCTGAATGACCCTATGTGCACCTTGAATATTATATACCCTTTTAGGGATAGATTTCAAATAGCTCTGATATAGCAGAAACCACTAAATTATGAAATTGCTAAATTGGGAATTGTATTTCAACCCAGAACAAGAAATGTGCTTGAACGGACACTAAATAACTCGCCCAGCTACAGCACTAGGGACAGATTTAGCTGGATATAAATTTGAGGCCTAGTATTTAGGCGCTGCGTGACAGGTATGGGTTTAGTGACAGAATTAGACTTGGAAATACACAGTAGCGGGTGTGTGTGAAGTTATTCTGAATGACCCAATGTGCACCTTGAATATTATATACCCTTTTAGGGATAGATTTCAAATAGCTCTGATATAGCAGAAACCACTAAATTATGAAATTGCTAAATTGGGAATTGTATTTCAACCCAGAACAAGAAATGTGCTTGAACGGACACTAAATAACTCGCCCAGCTACAGCACTAAGGACAGATTTAGCTGGATATAAATTTGAGGCCTAGTATTTAGGCGCTGCGTGACAGGTATGGGTTTAGTGACAGAATTAGACTTGGAAATACACAGTAGCGGGTGTGTGTGAAGTTATTCTGAATGACCCAATGTGCACCTTGAATATTATATACCCTTTTAGGGATAGATTTCAAATAGCTCTGATATAGCAGAAACCACTAAATTATGAAATTGCTAAATTGGGAATTGTATTTCAACCCAGAACAAGAAATGTGCTTGAACGGACACTAAATAACTCGCCCAGCTACAGCACTAAGGACAGATTTAGCTGGATATAAATTTGAGGCCTAGTATTTAGGCGCTGGGTGACAGGTATGGGTTTAGTGACAGAATTAGACTTGGAAATACACAGTAGCGGGTGTGTGTGAAGTTATTCTGAATGACCCAATGTGCACCTTGAATATTATATACCCTTTTAGGGATAGATTTCAAATAGCTCTGATATAGCAGAAACCACTAAATTATGAAATTGCTAAATTGGGAATTGTATTTCAACCCAGAACAAGAAATGTGCTTGAACGGACACTAAATAACTCGCCCAGCTACAGCACTAAGGACAGATTTAGCTGGATATAAATTTGAGGCCTAGTATTTAGGCGCTGGGTGACAGGTATGGGTTTAGTGACAGAATTAGACTTGGAAATACACAGTAGCGGGTGTGTGTGAAGTTATTCTGAATGACCCAATGTGCACCTTGAATATTATATACCCTTTTAGGGATAGATTTCAAATAGCTCTGATATAGCAGAAACCACTAAATTATGAAATTGCTAAATTGGGAATTGTATTTCAACCCAGAACAAGAAATGTGCTTGAACGGACACTAAATAACTCGCCCAGCTACAGCACTAGGGACAGATTTAGCTGGATATAAATTTGAGGCCTAGTATTTAGGCGCTGCGTGACAGGTATGGGTTTAGTGACAGAATTAGACTTGGAAATACACAGTAGCGGGTGTGTGTGAAGTTATTCTGAATGACCCAATGTGCACCATGAATATTATATACCCTTTTAGGGATAGATTTCAAATAGCTCTGATATAGCAGAAACCACTAAATTATGAAATTGCTAAATTGGGAATTGTATTTCAACCCAGAACAAGAAATGTGCTTGAACGGACACTAAATAACTCGCCCAGCTACAGCACTAGGGACAGATTTAGCTGGATATAAATTTGAGGCCTAGTATTTAGGCGCTGGGTGACAGGTATGGGTTTAGTGACAGAATTAGACTTGGAAATACACAGTAGCGGGTGTGTGTGAAGTTATTCTGAATGACCCAATGTGCACCTTGAATATTATATACCCTTTTAGGGATAGATTTCAAATAGCTCTGATATAGCAGAAACCACTAAATTATGAAATTGCTAAATTGGGAATTGTATTTCAACCCAGAACAAGAAATGTGCTTGAACGGACACTAAATAACTCGCCCAGCTACAGCACTAAGGACAGATTTAGCTGGATATAAATTTGAGGCCTAGTATTTAGGCGCTGGGTGACAGGTATGGGTTTAGTGACAGAATTAGACTTGGAAATACACAGTAGCGGGTGTGTGTGAAGTTATTCTGAATGACCCAATGTGCACCTTGAATATTATATACCCTTTTAGGGATAGATTTCAAATAGCTCTGATATAGCAGAAACCACTAAATTATGAAATTGCTAAATTGGGAATTGTATTTCAACCCAGAACAAGAAATGTGCTTGAACGGACACTAAATAACTCGCCCAGCTACAGCACTAGGGACAGATTTAGCTGGATATAAATTTGAGGCCTAGTATTTAGGCGCTGCGTGACAGGTATGGGTTTAGTGACAGAATTAGACTTGGAAATACACAGTAGCGGGTGTGTGTGAAGTTATTCTGAATGACCCAATGTGCACCTTGAATATTATATACCCTTTTAGGGATAGATTTCAAATAGCTCTGATATAGCAGAAACCACTAAATTATGAAATTGCTAAATTGGGAATTGTATTTCAACCCAGAACAAGAAATGTGCTTGAACGGACACTAAATAACTCGCCCAGCTACAGCACTAGGGACAGATTTAGCTGGATATAAATTTGAGGCCTAGTATTTAGGCGCTGGGTGACAGGTATGGGTTTAGTGACAGAATTAGACTTGGAAATACACAGTAGCGGGTGTGTGTGAAGTTATTCTGAATGACCCAATGTGCACCTTGAATATTATATACCCTTTTAGGGATAGATTTCAAATAGCTCTGATATAGCAGAAACCACTAAATTATGAAATTGCTAAATTGGGAATTGTATTTCAACCCAGAACAAGAAATGTGCTTGAACGGACACTAAATAACTCGCCCAGCTACAGCACTAAGGACAGATTTAGCTGGATATAAATTTGAGGCCTAGTATTTAGGCGCTGGGTGACAGGTATGGGTTTAGTGACAGAATTAGACTTGGAAATACACAGTAGCGGGTGTGTGTGAAGTTATTCTGAATGACCCAATGTGCACCTTGAATATTATATACCCTTTTAGGGATAGATTTCAAATAGCTCTGATATAGCAGAAACCACTAAATTATGAAATTGCTAAATTGGGAATTGTATTTCAACCCAGAACAAGAAATGTGCTTGAACGGACACTAAATAACTCGCCCAGCTACAGCACTAGGGACAGATTTAGCTGGATATAAATTTGAGGCCTAGTATTTAGGCGCTGCGTGACAGGTATGGGTTTAGTGACAGAATTAGACTTGGAAATACACAGTAGCGGGTGTGTGTGAAGTTATTCTGAATGACCCAATGTGCACCTTGAATATTATATACCCTTTTAGGGATAGATTTCAAATAGCTCTGATATAGCAGAAACCACTAAATTATGAAATTGCTAAATTGGGAATTGTATTTCAACCCAGAACAAGAAATGTGCTTGAACGGACACTAAATAACTCGCCCAGCTACAGCACTAGGGACAGATTTAGCTGGATATAAATTTGAGGCCTAGTATTTAGGCGCTGGGTGACAGGTATGGGTTTAGTGACAGAATTAGACTTGGAAATACACAGTAGCGGGTGTGTGTGAAGTTATTCTGAATGACCCAATGTGCACCTTGAATATTATATACCCTTTTAGGGATAGATTTCAAATAGCTCTGATATAGCAGAAACCACTAAATTATGAAATTGCTAAATTGGGAATTGTATTTCAACCCAGAACAAGAAATGTGCTTGAACGGACACTAAATAACTCGCCCAGCTACAGCACTAAGGACAGATTTAGCTGGATATAAATTTGAGGCCTAGTATTTAGGCGCTGGGTGACAGGTATGGGTTTAGTGACAGAATTAGACTTGGAAATACACAGTAGCGGGTGTGTGTGAAGTTATTCTGAATGACCCAATGTGCACCTTGAATATTATATACCCTTTTAGGGATAGATTTCAAATAGCTCTGATATAGCAGAAACCACTAAATTATGAAATTGCTAAATTGGGAATTGTATTTCAACCCAGAACAAGAAATGTGCTTGAACGGACACTAAATAACTCGCCCAGCTACAGCACTAAGGACAGATTTAGCGGGATATAAATTTGAGGCCTAGTATTTAGGCGCTGGGTGACCGGTATGGATTTAGTGACAGAATTAGACTGGGATATGGCCAAAAAATAAACAGACTATTGCTGGTTAAATGCACTTGGTGTGACAGCTTCACCCTGATGTAGGCTTTAGCCAAAAAACAACCACACCATTGAGGGTTAAATGCACTTGGTGACAGGCGCAGCTTGCCCCTGATTTAGTATATGGCCAAAAAATGAACAGACTATTGCTGGTTAAATGCACTTGGTGTGACAGCTTCACCCTGATGTAGGCTTTAGCCAAAAAACAACTACACCATTGAGGGTTAAATGCACTTGGTCGCAGCTTGTGCTGGCGCACCACAAGACACAAAATGGCCGCCGATCACCCCAGAAAAATGTGACTGACAAACGGTCTGTGCAGCCTAAAAACAGTGAGCAATTGAGGATCAGCAGCTCAATGATCCACAGCTGCAGATCGATCAGTTAATCAAGTCCTTTGGAGGAGTTAATCTGCCTAATCTCGCCCTACTGTCGCAGCCGCAACCTCTCCCTACGCTAATCAGAGCAGAGTGACGGGCGGCGCTATGTGACTCCAGCTTAAATAGAGGCTGGGTCACATGGTGCTCTGGCCAATCACAGCCATGCCAATAGTAGGCATGGCTGTGATGGCCTCTTGGGGCAAGTAGTATGACGCTTGTTGATTGGCTGCTTTGCAGCCTTTCAAAAAGCGCCAAGAAAGCGTCACAAAAGCGCGAAGAAAGCGACGAACACCGAACCCGAACCCGGACTTTTACGAAAATGTCCGGGTTCGGGTCCGTGTCACGGACACCCCAAAATTCGGTACGAACCCGAACTATACAGTTCGAGTTCGCTCATCCCTACTAGCAACCCTATTTTAAGCACAGGTAAAAATAGGCAGTACAGGGAACAAAAATGTGGAATTAAGGGGTAATTGAATACACAGTGAAAAGTTGAAATAGGGCCACCAAGGAGATATTAATCACCACAATCCAATACTCATAAAAAATAAAAATACGACAGTTATACTTTAACCACCTCCAGACCGCCTAACACAGATCTGCGGTCTGGAGGTGGCAGCCCTGCGCTCAGCGACGCATATACGCGTCATCTCGCGAGACGCGAGATTTCCTGTGAACGCGCGCAAACAGGCGCGCGCTCACAGGAACGGAAGGTAAGCGAGTGGATCTCCAGCCTGCCAGCGGCGATCGCTCGCTGGCAGGCTGGAGATGTGATTTTTTTTTAACCCCTAACAGGTATATTAGACGCTGTTTTGATAACAGCGTCTAATATACCTGCTACCTGGTCCTCTGGTGGTCCCTTTTGTTTGGATCGACCACCAGAGGACACAGGTAGCTGTGCAAAGTAGCACCAAACACCGCTACACTACACTACACCCCCCCTGTCACTTATTAACCCCTGATCACTTCATATACACTCCCTGATCACCCCCCCCGTCATTGATCACCCCCCTGTCATTGATCACCCCCCTATAAGGCTCCATTCAGACGTCCGTATGATTTTTACGGATCCACGCATCCATGGATCGGATCCGCAAAACACATAGGGACGTCTGAATGGAGCCTTACAGGGGGGTGATCAATGAGAAGGGGGTGATCACGCATATAGACTTTCTGATCACTTCCCTGTCATTGATCACCCCCCTGTAAGGCTCCATTCAGACGTCCGTATGATTTTTACGGATCCATGGATACATGGATCGGATCCGCAAAACACATACGGACGTCTGAATGGAGCCTTACAGGGGGGTGATCAATGACAGAGGGGTGATCACCCATATAGACTCCCTGATCACCCCAGTCATTGATCACCCCCCTGTAAGGCTCCATTCAGACATCCGTATGATTTTTACGGATCCACGGATACATGGATCGGATCCGCAAAACGCATATGGACGTCTGAATGGAGCCTTACAGGGGGGTGATCAATGACTGGGGTGATCAGGGAGTCTATATGGGTGATCACCCCTCTGTCATTGATCACCCCCCTGTAAGGCTCCATTCAGACGTCCGTATGTGTTTTGCGGATCCGATCCATGTATCCGTGGATCCGTAAAAATCATACGGACGTCTGAATGGAGCCTTACAGGGGGGTGATCAATGACAGGGGGGTGATCAATGACCGGGAAGTGATCAGGAAGTCTATATGCGTGATCACCCCCTTCTCATTGATCACCCCCCTGTAAGGCTCCATTCAGACGTCCGTATGCGTTTTGCGGATCCGATCCATGTATCCGTGGATCCGTAAAAATCATACGGACGTCTGAATGGAGCCTTACAGGGGGGTGATCAATGACTGGGGTGATCAGGGAGTCTATATGGGTGATCACCCCTCTGTCATTGATCACCCCCCTGTAAGGCTCCATTCAGACGTCCGTATGTGTTTTGCGGATCCGATCCATGTATCCGTGGATCCGTAAAAATCATACGGACGTCTGAATGGAGCCTTACAGGGGGATGATCAATGACAGGGGGGTGATAAATGACAGGGAAGTGATCAGGAAGTCTATATGCGTGATCACCCCCTTCTCATTGATCACCCCCCTGTAAGGCTCCATTCAGACGTCCGTACGTGTTTTGCGGATCCGATCCATGTATCCGTGGATCCGTAAAAATCATACGGACGTCTGAATGGAGCCTTACAGGGGGGTGATCAATGACAGGGGGGTGATCAATGACAGGGGGGTGATCAGGAAGTCTATATGGGTGTTCACCCCCTTGTCATTGATCACCCCCCTGTAAGGCTCCATTCAGACGTCCGTACGTGTTTTGCGGATCCGATCCATGTATCCGTAAAAATCATACGGACGTCTGAATGGAGCCTTACAGGGGGGTGATCAATGACAGGGGGGTGATAAATGACAGGGAAGTAATCAGGAAGTCTATATGCGTGATCACCTCCTTGTCATTTTACATATACCCATGCTGGATGAGATAAATATATTGGTCAAATGCCAACTTTGTATAAAAAAATGGGAAAAGTTGTCTTTTGCCAAGATATTTCTCTCACCCAGCATGGGTATATGTAAAATGACACCCGAAAACACATTCCCCAACTTCTCCTGAGTACGGCGATACCAGATGTGTGACACTTTTTTGCAGCCTAGGTGGGCAAAGGGGCACACATTCCAAAGTGCACCTTTTGGATTTCACCGGTAATTTTTTACAGATTTTAATTGCAAACTTCTTCTCACACATATGGGCCCCTAGAATGCCATGGCAGTATAACTACCCCACAAGTGACCCCATTTTGGAAAGAAGACACCCCAAGGTATTCAATGAGGGGCATAGTGAGTTCATGGAAGTTTTTATTTTTTGTCACAAGTTAGTGGAATATGAGACTTTGTAAGAAAAAAAACAAAACATAATTTTCCGCTAACTTGTGACAAAAAAAAAATAATTTCTAGGAACTCGCCATGTCCCTCACGGAATACCTTGGGGTGTCTTATTTCCAAAATGGGGTCACTTGTGGGGTAGTTATACTGCCCTGGCATTCTAGGGGCCCTAATGTGTGGCAAGTAGTTTGCAATCAAAATGTGTAAAAAATCACCGGTGAAATCCGAAAGGTGCTCTCTGTAATGTCTGCCCCTTTGCCCACCTTGGCTGCAAAAAAGTGTCACACATGTGGTATCGCCGTACTCAGGAGAAGTTGGGAAATGTGTTTTGGGGTGTCATTTTACATATACCCATGCTGGGTGAGATAAATATCTTGGCAAAGACAACTTTTCCCATTTTTTTATACAAAGTTGGCATTTGACCAATATATTTATCTCACCCAGCATGGGTATATGTAAAATGACACCCCAAAACACATTCCCCAACTTCTCCTGAGTACGGCGATACCAGATGTGTTACACTTTTTTGCAGCCTAGGTGGGCAAAGGGGCACACATTCCAAAGTGCACCTTTCGGATTTCACCGGTCATTTTTTACAGATTTTGATTGCAAACTTCTTCTCACAAATCTGAGCCCCTAGAATGCCAGGGCAGTATAACTACCCCACAAGTGACCCCATTTTGGAAAGAAGACACCCCAAGGTATTTTGTGATGGGCATAGTGAGTTCATGGAAGTTTTTATTTTTTGTCACAAGTTATTGGAATATGAGACTTTGTAAGAAAAAATAAAAATAAAAAATCATCATTTTCCGCTAACTTGTGACAAAAAAAAAAAGTTCTGTGAACTCACTATGCCCATCAGTGAATACCTTAGGGTGTCTACTTTCCGAAATGGGGTCATTTGTGGGGTTTTTGTACTGTCTGGGCATTGTAGAACCTCAGGAAACATGACAGGTGCTCAGAAAGTCAGAGCTGCTTCAAAAAGCGGAAATTCCCATTTTTGTACCATAGTTTGTAAATGCTATAACTTTTACCCAAACCATTTTTTTTTTTTTGCCAAACAATACATTTTGTGAAAAATTTATATATGGATGTCGTTTTTTTGGCAAAATTTTACAACTGAAAGTGAAAAATGTCATTTTTTGGCAAATAAATCGTTAAATTTCGATTAATAACAAAAAAAGTTAAAATGTCAGCAGCAATGAAATACCACCAAATGAAAGCTCTATTAGTGAGAAGAAAAGGAGGTAAAATTCATTTGGGTGGTAAGTTGCATGACCGAGCAATAAACGGTGAAAATAGTGTAGTGCAGAAGTGTAAAAAGTGGCCTGGTCATTAAGAGGGTTTTAGCTAGAGGGGTTAAAGTGGTTAAAGACCCCATAGGTTCCCAAACATGTGATCCTCAGCAAATAGCCAAACGCTTCAGAAGCTTTTATGAGTCTCTGTATAATTTAGATCCTACGGATATGAACCCAATCACAGACCAGTCCAAAACCCTCCTCAAAGAATATTTAGAACCTCCCTACCTTATCTGATACTGATAGACAAAGTCTAGATATCCCGTTTACTTCCTAAGAACTCTCAGAAGCCATCCAACAATCCCCCAAAGGGAAAAGCCCAGGCCCAGATGGCCTCCCAACGCCTTACTACTCCACACTTCTAGATATATTAACTCCGCATTTACTCAAAGTATTCAATTACACATTTGACGGTACCTCCTTATCTATCGAAATGACCAAAGCCAATATAACACTCACCCCAAAGGAAGGCAAAGACCACACTCTTTGCCAAAACTACAGATCAATTTCACTCCTTTATGTGGACCTTAAACTCTTGGCCAAGTTATTAGCAAATATACTAGCAAACCTCCTACCCTCTCTGATACACAGAGAACAAGTAGGATTTGTAAAGGGGAGAGAGGGAAGAGACAATATAGCCAGAGTTCTAAACATCCTATATTTCGCAAAGCGCAAACACATCCCCCTTATCCTTCTCAGCACAGATGATGAGAAGGCCTTTGATAGAGTGAAATGGTCCTTCATGAAACAGGTACTAATAACTCAAAACTTCCAAGCCGCATTTCTCCTATCGGTAGATACAATGTACTTCAACGCATCAGCATCCATCTCTGTCAACAACCAAATCTCTGACCCCTTCCAGATAAAAAACGGCACTCGACAGGGATGCCACTTATCCCCACTTTTATTCGTATTAACTCTAGAACCACTTCTACAGACAGTTAGAACTGACAAAGAGATTAAAAGCATAACACTAGTACCACAAAACAGCCGCATTCGCGGATGATTTGCTTATTATGATTAGCAATCCAGACATTGCTCTCCCTAAGATTTACCAACACCTAGAGACTTACAGCTCCTTTTCCAACTTTAGAATTAACCTTAGTCCCTGATTATTAGTATAGGCATTTCTGCCCCTCATAAGAAAAAACTGGAACAGAGATCCCCTTTCAACTGGTCCTTGCCCTACTTAACATACCTGGGAGTGAAAATTAGCCCTGAACCGAACCAGATCTTCTCCCTAAACTATACTCCCCTTCTGAAAAATATCACAGAGACATTAAGCAACCTGGACCTCCCAATTCTCTCATGATTTGAAAGTAAAAACATCCTAACGTCCTTGGTATTACCAAAACTACCTTACCTCTTTCAAGTCCTTCCTCTCCTGATCCCTAAAATGTACTACAATCCCCTAAGATCTATCTTCAGATCTTTCATCTGGAACAAAAAGAAAGCCCGTCTCTCATATCACACTTTGAGCCACCCCAAAAATCTAGCTGGGATAGCCCTGCCAGACCCCGAATGCTACAGTAGAGCAATTCTCCTTGCTAGAGTGGTTGATTAGCTGAGAACCCCTCCAAGCATATCCTGGGTCTCCATGGAACAATCAATGCTAGGTTCTTCTTTCAGAGCTTTACTCATGGGCTCCAAAACTACCCAACTGGCCCTCACTCATGCCACCCCTCTTATTAAAGCCACTCTCTCTGCTTGGGACTGGTTTAAAAAAACGCAATATTCAACCTCCCTTCCCTCCCCACTTTTACAAATTAGGGACATCCTCCACTTGGCTCCAAAAGCATTGTACGACAAACTCTCCCTCAAAATAAGACACTCTACTATGGGGATACATGAACTTTTCCAAGATTTTCAAGTTCCTAAATTGGAAAACATAAAACAAAAGCTAGAGACTCACCACCCCCATACCCATTCTCTGTACCAATTCTCTCAAAACGTTAACCAGAGTGACCTATATAGGCCCCATGTATGGTTTGAGAGCCTAGTTTGTAGTTCCCAAAACGCCCTGAAGCCTATATCACAATGATGTTGTCCTGCTACCCCTTGTGAAAGTGAAAAATGTGGGTGTAAAGCAACTTTTTCTGGAAAAAAACATTTCATTTTTTATTTTCACAGCCAAGTATTTCCTAATTCTGTGAAACGTCTGAAGGGTCAAAGTGCTCACTACACACCTTTAAATACTCCTTGAGGGTTCTAGTTTACGGAATGGGGTCACTTTTTGGGGGTTTCCACTGTAAGGGTACCTCAGGGTGTCTTCATATGCGACATAGCTCCAAAAAGCCAATGCAGAATCTTCCAATAGCCCTCTGGTGCTCCTTCCCTTTTGAACCCTGCCATGTGCTCAAAAATCCATTTTTGAGCACATGTTAGGGTGTTATTGTATTTAGGGGGAAATGGGAAACAAAATGTGGGGTACATTTTGTCCTGTTACCCCTTGTGAAAGTGAAAAATGTGGGTGTAATGCAACTTTTTCTGGAAAAAATTGAAATTTTTCATTTTCACAGCCAAGTATTTCCTAATTCTGTGAAACGCCTGATGGGTCAAAGTCATGGGCGTAGGGATCGCCATAGCAGTCATAGCAATGGCTATGGGGCCCTACGCCACTGGGGGCCCGGGCCGCCTGCTGAGGATTATTATTTATTTTTAAATTCATGTGGCATAGCTAGAGGGGTCGCAGGCCCCTCAGGACAGACAGAGAAAGCGCTATCTGCAGGGCCTGTAGGCTGTGGGCAGTGCGATATGGGGCGGCCGGAGGCAGAGAGGAATACCAGCAGTGAGGAGAGAGAGTGGTCCTGCTCCCAGTCTGGGTGGCAGTCCTACTGGCCGGAAGTGGAAGAGGCGGAGCGTACAGCGAAGCTGCGTGCTGCTGGGCCTGGCAGCGCTGCTGGAGTGTGGGCGCGCAGACGTTCAAGTGGCTGTGAGGTGAGGGCTGGCTGACTCTGGGACTGGTAAAACTTACTCTGGAGTCCTGGACCATTATATCTAGGGAGGAGGGGAGAAGCAGGACCTTGGATGTCTGGACCAGTACATTTAAGGAGAAGGGGGGAGCAGGACCCTGGAGGTATGGTCTGGACCATTATATAGGGGGGAACAGGACACTGGACCATTATATCTGGGAGGGGGGGAGTGGTATCCCCGAGGTCTGGACCATTATATCTGGGAGGAGGGGGGTGCAGGACCCTGGGGGTCTGGACCATTATATTTAGGGGGGAGCAGGACCCTGGAGGTCTGGACCAATTTATTGAGGGGGGAGCCGCAGGATCTCCAAGGTCTGGACCATCAAATTGAGGGGGGGAGCAGGACTCTGGAGGTCTGGACTATTATATTTAAGGAGAAGGGGGAGCAGGACCCTGAAGGTCTGGAACATTATATTTAGGGAGGAGAGGGGAGCAGGACCCTGGAGGTCTGGACCATTATATATGAGGAGTAGGGGGAAGTAGGATCCTGGAGGTCTGGACCATTATATATGGGGAGTAGGGGGAAGCAGGAACCTGGAGGTCTGGACCATTATATAGGCATGAGGGGGGAGCAGGACACTTGATGTCTGGACACTGACGGTGGGAGATTTAGGATGGGTGTGGGGGTGGGAGGTCTAGGAGGGGTGTGGGGATGTTGGGGTGGGAGGTACTGGAGGGGTGTTTGGGTGGGAGCTCTGGAAGGGGTGGGAGGTCTGAGAGGTATGTGGGGGTGGGAGATCCGGGAAACGGGGGGCCCATAATTTTTTTTTGCTATGGGGCCCAGTCATTTATAGCTACGCCCCTGGTCAAAGTGCTCAATACACACCTTCAAATACTCCTTGAGGGTTCTAGTTTCTAGGATTAGGGTCACTTTTTGGGGGTTTCCACTGTAGGGGTACCTCAGGGTGTCTTCATATGCGACATAGCTCCAAAAAGCCAATGCTGCAGAATTTGTCCTCCAAAAGCCCTCTGGTGCTCCGTCCCTTTTGAACCCTGCCATGAGCTCAAAAATCCATTTTTGAGCACATGTTAGGGTGTTGCCGAATTCAGGGGGAAATCGGTAACAAAATGTGGTGTGCATTTTGTCCTATTACCCCTTGTGAAAGTGAAAAATGTGGGTGTAAAGCAGCTTTTTCTAGAAAAAAATTGACATTTTTCATTTTCACAACCAGGTTTTTCCTAATTCTGTGAAATGCCTGATGGGTCAAAGTGCTCAATACACACCTTGAGGGGTCTAGCTTCCAGAATGGGGTCACTTTTTGGGCGTATTCACTGTAGGGGTACCTCATGGCGTCTTCATATGTGACATAGTTCCAAAAAGCCAATGCTGCAGAATCTGTCCTCCAAAAGCCCTCTGGCGCTCCTTCCTTTTTGAACCCTGCCATGCACTAAAAAATCTATTTTTTAGCACATGTGGGGTGTTGCCATATTCAGGGGGAAATGGGTAAAAAAAATGTGGGGTGCATTTTGTCCTGTTACCCTTGTGAAAGTGAAAAATGTGGGTGTAAAGCATTATGTGAAAGGCCTGATGGGTCAAAGTGCTCACTACACACCTTGAAATTCTCCTTGAGGGGTCTAGTTTCCAGAATGGGGTCACTTTTGGGGGGTTTACACTGTAGCTGTACCTCAGGGTGTCTTTAAATACGAACATCCTTAAATTCTCTTCATTGTCTACACAACAACAGGTCTTTTGCATTGATTTACTTAAACTTGTTTTGCAACGTAACTATTTCATGTTTGGAGAAAGCTACTATATCCAGTGAAAAGGTACAGCAATGGGGGCTAATGTAGCCCCGCCTTATGCTAATGCCTATATGGCAGACTTTGAGACAACATATGTATACTCTAACCAGGCCTTTCAACAATACTGTACTATATGGCGTTGTTTCATAGACAATATTTTCTTGAATTGGGTAGGCACTCGCTTCTCTTTTGACAATTTTTTAAAATATCTTAATAATATCACACTAGGTCTACAGTTTACCGTGACTATTAGTGATTCCACAATCCATTTTTTGGATACTATGATAATTAAAAATCCCGATGGTAAACTTTTGGTAGATCTATACAAAAAAACCTACTGATAGGAATACCCTTCTCCTTTATTCGAGCAATCATCCCCATAATACGAAAAATTAATTGCCCAAGTCACAGTTTACTAGAGTCAATCGAATCATGAGTGACCCCAATACCAGGAGAATTAGTCTACAAGAAATGTCTCAAAGATTCTCAGAACGTGGATATCCTAGATCACTTCTAAACCTGGAAATTAAAAAAATTGCTGATACCACCACAACAGCCAGCAAGTCTCCCTCCCCTCCACGGTTGCCGTTTATTACTACATATCATCCATTTATACCTAAGATACATCAAATTATTCGGAAACATTGGCCCTTATTGCACCAATTCTATCCTGACATTCCTGAATTTGAATATCCTATGAGAATGTGCTACAAACGACCACGTAATTTGAGGGACTCTTTAGTTCATGCCGATATAGGTTCATACACACCTAGATCTGTTCAAAAATGGCACATTTCCGTGCTTGAATTGTGCCCAATGTACTCATGTCAAAAAAGGAAATACCTTCACACACCCGCATTCAGGGAAAACCTATAATATCAGGGGTTTTTACACATGTTTATCCTCCTACGTTGTCTATATGATTAAATGCCCTTGTGGCTTAGCCTATATAGGTGAAACCTCTCAATCCATACGAGACCGGATTTGTAAGCACAAATCTGATATTAGATGCAAAAAAGCAGAACTTCCAATACCACATCATTTTCTTCAAATGCAACACAGGATTAGTCAACTCCAATTCCAGGTCATTGACCATGTTCCTATACCACGAAAGGGCGGGAACCGTAAACTTCTACTTAAAAAAAAGGAGTCCTTCTGGATCTATGAGCTCAGAACATTATCACCGCACAGACTCAACCGTGAATTTGATTTGTTGCTATAATTGTGCTATATTACTCTGCTGTCCAAATTTATATACTACCTGTCTGTTCATATATTACCTGCGAACTTCATTATCTCTATATGATACTCATATGCTTATCTCTAATTTTATCTTTATTTAGACCCGTTGACTCACAGGTGTAGGTATGATATAATTCTTATATAATCTTTGTTATTGATGAAATAACTCTACTAACCCAGTTGTATTTAACCCTGTGATTAATGAGTCATTATATGTTTGTAAGTCTTGGTTCTTAGAAATCATTCTGTTATAAGTGCCATATGTTATACACAGTAATGTCCTTTTTGCTACTTGAGCTATGGATGGCAATGGAATATGAGGGTTATACCTTGCTTTGACATACGATGCTTTAAATCATATTCTCTACACTATCTGGCCACATGATCGGTAACGCTATCTCTCATGCGCATGCACACCAGTAACGGCGGTTTCCTTAGTGCAGACATGGTGATGCGATATGGCTGGACACCCAGCATACCACACAATAGGCATGTGTCCTGCGCACATGCGCAGTCTCCCCTTCCAGCGGCGTGCGGCATACAGACATGTAGGCGCATGTGAGTGACGTCAGACGCCGTACCACATGATGCCGATACCTTATAACTGGCGCTGCATTGTTAGTCTCTACTATGCCACCAACGAACAAACACTCTCTCTCTAGCACACGGTACGTTTAGCTACATTTAATATACTTATGTATGTATAAACTGGTAGAATAATACCCAAGGTATTGTATGACTGTGGCTATGGCCTCCATGTTCCTCTGTCGCCCTACTGCTTTTATGTATACAGATTCTATGCATAATATACCTCTTTATGAATGTTTAAAATGTAACTGATATACTGATAGGTATACTCTTTATTACTTACAATACTATATATTGACTCTAAAGTCTTATTAAGTTTGTTACTTAGTGGCCAATTAGCTCATAAGAGCACGTGTAGGATTGATTCTGTCCAATGTAAGTGCCATTACTATAATGACTGCTTGCTATTAGACACTTTTTACACTTTCATTTTCTGTTTTTCTTTATCTTTTATGTACATTTTGCTTACACCATATTCGTATTTGTATTATTATAGGCCGTGATCAAGGCCCGGGTGGACCGAAACGTTGGCCCTGAATTCACGTGATGACTGATTTATTAAGTTGGTGTTGACAAAAAACAAAATAAAATATATACTATCGTGCAATTTAGACGAGTGTGCCGTGAAATAATTTTTCTTACATAGTGGCTTGACAAGCCCCTTCACTGAGCACCTCTTTTTGGATCCCAAAAATTTATTAGCGGTCGTGCCACCTCAATACAGATTTATTTAAATACAAAATGGCGCCTAAAAAACATTCTAGCAAAATCTGCCTCCAAAATCCATATGGCGCTGCTTTCCTTATGACCACTGGCACATGCCCATAGAGCAGTTTTCTGCCACATATGGGGTTTTTCTGTAAACTGCAGAATCAGAGTAATGCATATTGAGGTTTATTTTGCTGTTAACCCTTGCTGTGTTGCAAGAAAAAAATTATTAACATAAAAAAATCTACCAAAAAAGTGAAATTTAATTTCTTTCTTGTGGAACACATCAAGGGTTAACAAAGTTTGTCACATCAGTTTTGACTCATTTGAAGGGTATAGTTTCTAGAATGGGGTCAATAATGGTGGTTTCCATTGCATAAGCCCCTCAAAATCACTTTATAACTGAATTGGTGCCTTCTAACGTCCTAAAAAATTAAATGACATTTACAAAATGATGCCAACATAAAGTAGCCATATGAGGAATGTTGATTGATAACTATTGATAACTATTTTATGAGGTATTACTATCTGTCTTAAAAGTAGAGAAATTCAAATTTAGAAAATTGTGAATTTCCTTAAGATTTTGGTAAATTTGGGATTTTTTCATAACTAAAGGTGTAATATATTGACTCAAATTTATGACTGTCATGAAGTACAATGTATCACGAGAAAGCAATCTCAGAACGACTTGGATAAGTAAATGCGTTCTAAAGTTATTAGCACATAATGTGACACATGTCAGATTTGCAAAAATCGGCCTGGGATTTAAGGTGAAAAGTGGCTCAGTGCTGAAAGGGTTAAACAAGCTGTATGTGAATGCCATCAAGCATAAATTTATTTGCAGCGAATCGGTTAGAAAAAAAGTTTATTTCCTGGCTGCAGAGAGTCTTTATAGTGGTGTAGAACACTGTGCCTTGCAGTAACACGCATAGGGAGTCTGCTCTGGTAGTGAAATAATACTGAGTTAGTATGACATTCAGATGACAGGCGTCGCTTTTAGAATCACTGCACACTTATCTTATTAGGGCAGTCATGGGCCAAAATTACTCAAGTATGAACTCAGCCCTACAGGTCGATGTCCGCACCAAGAAGAAGCGCACTCCTTTTACACCGTCATCACTCGTCAGCTGATTCCACATAGATGTCTACAGAACCTATTCTATTAAACGCTTATACAAGTAGAGCCCCCCGGACAGAGTGGAGAGGTGTCAGGAGTAAGTTTGTGTTGACGTCACAGATTATTTTGCCCTTCCTCTAAACAGTCAGAACAATAACCCCCAAAAAATGGATCCTGTCTGTTGAGCATCTGCCTTCACTCGGTCAGCAATCCATTAGTATTTCTAATGCCAAAAAAAACAGGAGTGGATCCAAAGCAGAGATGACCGAGTCAACCATTCAAGAACCGCTGGGTTGCTGGTCAAGACACGACCGCTGGCTGACACTGGGAGCTCAAGCCTCTCGAAGTGACATTTAGGCCTTTGCCACTCCCCTGTGCAGGGCCTGGCACTTCTCTGTCTCACATACTGTTAGATCAAATAAATAAATAAAAAGGAAATTAAAACACCCCAAAAAAGTCTGTAATTTTCTCACTTCACCACACAACGGCTAATAAGTCCTTTTTCCCCCCACTAATACACACAAAAAGGGCTTTAGTACATATAACTGTGCCTGCTGACGTCTCTCCCTGCACTAGGTACACTGGAAAATGACAGAATCCAAGATGGTTGAGGCTATTTATAGGGCTGTAACATCACAGGGCTGGCTGTCTGCTGATTGGCTACATGCATGGCATTATGGGTGATCTTGCCTTCCCAGAGTTTCTTGCTCCAAGTCCTTGCACGTGCATCAGCCATTTTAGGAAAAAATGCAATTCATTACTACATAAGTGTGAGGAAATTCGGATTCGAATAGGCAGTTATAACAATGGCTGTCCGTGCGTTCCGCAAATTGCAGAACGCACACGGACGCCATCCGTGTTTTGCGGATCGGCAACTTGCGGACCGAAAAAAAACACACAACGGTCGTGTGCATGTAGCTTAATTGAAACATGTTTACCTCTAAATTTCCAAGATAAGAACTTGAATACATGAGTCTTAACACTAACAGGACAGACACTGGTACATATGTTAGTAGGCAATTTGAGTATTTAATGTTATGATCTCCCACCTGAAACTTCAAGCTATCCAATTTCTCATTGTACAGTTGTTTTTCGAGCAGATTTCCTTCCATAACTGTGTAAGGCTTCTTTTACACTGGCGTTTCTGGGTCCGCTTGTGAGATCCCTTTCAGGGCCCAAAACGGATCAGTTCAGCCCCAATGCATTCTGAATGGATAAGGATCCGTTCAGAATGCATCAGTTTGGCTCCGTTGCTCCTCCATTCCGCTCTGGAGGCGGACACCAAAACGCTGCTTGCACTGACACAATATGGTGCAATTGAAAATGGATCCGTCCCCCATTGACTTTCAATGTAAGTCAGGACAGATCCGTTTTGAATTAGACTTTTTTTTTAAAAGAATAATGCAAACGGATCCGTTTTGAACGGGTACAATGTTTGCATTATCGGTGCGGATCGGTCTATGCTGATACAAGACGGATCCGCACCGAACGCAGGTGTGAAAGTAGCCTAATACAACTTTATTCAACAATATAAATGACTTTGCTTTTCAGTTTCTCACTAGTTAAAATCGCTTCATAATGTCAGGGAATAAAAATGCTATCCACATCCAGAGGCTGAAAAAATTGCATAATTAATACCTCTCACAGACTTTGTAATGTACTAAAAAAAATTAAAAAAAATGAGCACAGTTTTCCTCTCTTGATAGTTTCCTGCAGTGTATTTCCATAGGTAAGAACCAGTGCAGGACAGTAGTTAGACCCCTTCACATTTTAATCAATTTATTACACTACAGCTTTATAACATGAATAATAGTCATCTAAGGACAAAGCACAAACATTTGTGAAAATCTATTTAGAAAAAACTCTAGTATTACACTTACAAAAATATTGAAACTGTCACAGGGCACCGGTGACGCAATGTTCCTGCGCTGCGCCGCCGGCGTCCTGCCTCTCTCCCTGAGCAGCGACGCTTGCTGCGTCCCTGTCTCCCAGGTAACAGGGGGCAGAGCAGACCCGACTGCACTCCTGCTGTCTGTGCGTCCTCCGTTCCCCTGGCAACAGTATCAGGCTGAGCACCGAGCTGG
Organism: Bufo gargarizans; assembly: GCF_014858855.1. Taxonomy (NCBI): domain Eukaryota; kingdom Metazoa; phylum Chordata; class Amphibia; order Anura; family Bufonidae; genus Bufo; species Bufo gargarizans. Next base: position 92,927,865 of record NC_058088.1, on the reverse strand, counting down.
CCACTCGGCTTCTGTGTCTGAGCGGGTCATGTGACGCTGTCCATGTCACATGACCTTAGCCTTTCACTATTTATACAGGCAGCCTGCTGGCCACAGGTTGCCTGCGATTTTGGTTCTGTGCCTAACTGCTATTACTCTGTGCTTCTGCTACTCTGGATTTTGACCCTTGGCTTTTGTTCCTGACCCGACCTCGCCTGCCCTTATGTACTGACGTCACCTCCAGGTTTGACCCTCGGCTTGTACTCTGACCCGTCCTTGCTGTTCCTTGTGTACTGACGTGACATCCTGGTTTGACCCTAGGAGTGTTTGTTTACCGTCCTTGTTACCCCTGCTCGCCTACGTTAGTGTTGATCTCTGGCATTTCAGTATTGCTCCTGACACATTACTTGACTTTGGATCCATCTGCAGGGTTCCCTCCTACTGCCTCTGCCTGGCTATATTCTGTCTCTGTCCGCTCTGCCTCTCTGCGCTTATAGAGGTTAGGGACCGTCACCCAGTTACGCCCCGTCACTTAGGACGGGTAGTGTAAGTAGGCAGGGACAGAGGCGTGGGTGGCAGCTAGTGGGTGCACTTCCTCTTCCCCACTCCCTAGTGCATGACAGAATCGCAGGCCTTATCTCCCTATGGACCCCCTGCAGAGCCTTACTGACAATGTCCAGAACCTCACACAGATTGTGCAGAATTTGAGGGAGAGATTACAACTCCAAGAATCCACTCAATCTCTCCCTACTTCTGATCTACCTTCAGTCAGAACCCCATGTCAAACTGCCTGATAGATCTTCTGGGGACCGCAAGTGTTTTTTTTACCTTCAAGGAGGGTTGTAAATTATACTTCCGCCTGCGGCCCATTTCGTCTGGGTCCGAGCCGCAAAGGGTGGGAATTGTTATTTCCCTCTTACAAGGGGACCCTCAAGAGTGGGCGTTTTCTTTGCCTTCCGACTCTCAGTGTCTTAGGTCGGTTGATGCATTTTTTCAGGCCCTAGGGGTCCTTTATGATGAACCTGACAGAGCATCCGTAGCTGAGTCCCAGCTTAAGTCCGTAGTCCAGGGTGATCGGCCGGTAGAGGATTACTGCACTCAGTTTCGTAAATGGTGCATTCCTTCTGGCTGGAAGGAACCGGCGCTCAAAAGCCAGTTCAGGTCCAGACTCTCTGAGAAACGTAAGGATATGTTGGTGTGCTATCCCTGTCCCAAGTCCTTGGAGGACACTATGACCCTGGCTATGTCACCGCCAGTTCTGTGAGAACGTCTGACAGACGTCCTTCTCTACCTCTTGCATGATGTCCTTTGGTTTGGCTTCACTTTCTCATCTCATTTCCTTCTCCCAGGTGTCACCTATTTAGACTAATCCTCTTTCCTTTATATTCCCTCCCATACTACCTCACTTTGCAGTTTATACTACTTCCTGGATGAAGTGTTCAGTGCTGGAGGCTTCTGCTGCTGCTTGTTCAGATAAGTCCTTTCATGTATTGTGTTTACTTGCTGGCTTGATTCTAGGTGACCCTGACTCCCTCCGTATGAAGTGCAGGGAGCCGGTGGTCGTGTCCCCTCACTATTATAGGGTTTTCAGGTGTCACACAGTCTTAGGTACGTGGGCATACAATCGTCTACCTTTGAGACCCTTGTATGTGCTTAGCAGTCAGGGTGAGCTCTTAGGGTTTTATAGGGGTCACCTATATGCTCCTTAGTTTGGGATCAAGCTAGTCGGACGTTTATTCGTTACTTCCAGCTATCTGCAACATCATCCGTGACAGGCTATTAGATTGGACAGACGTGTTAGGGAGAGACAGCGGGAACATTTCTTTCTGTCACAGACTGTCCCTAACCCTGAATCCGTTCCAGTGGGACTCAGGGTGGAAGTGCCGACTTGAGAACCTGTGGAATTAGGTATGACCAGAAGGGAACAACGCTGACAACAAGGTACCTGCTTCTACTGTGGTGGCACTGGTCATTGGGTCCGTCAATGTCCTAAGATTCCTCCCTCTGAAAGCTTATCCATTCCTGAGGGATCCAAAGGCAAGGTACTTCCTGTGGTGGTAAGAAAAAAGTTGCTGGTACCCATTACTGTTGTTTTGGGGCCTAATAAGGGTTCAGGTAATGCTTTTATTGATTCCGGTTCTGCCGCTAGCTTTCTAGATCTAGAAGGGCCCTACAAGTGGGAATACTGGTGTTAACCTTGTCCACTCCTATACGTCTTGTAGCCATTGACTCTACTCCTTTGCGGAGGGGGGGGAGAGCGGTCAGATATTGCACCCCAGAGATAACCTTGTCCGTGGGAGTGTGTCATACTGGAGAATTTGCCCGTTGAAGTGGTTTTAGGAATGCCGTGGCTCCAAGTTCACAACCCGACCATCAACTGGGCAATGGGGGAATTAGAAAGGTGGGGTCCTAACTGTTCCTCTTGTGTATCCTTAGTGGTAGCGGGTGTTGCTTCTACCCCTATGGCCATTCCTCCATATATTGAGGACTTCGGCAATGTTTTTTCTACCTCCGAGGTCGAGGAACTTCCACCCCATAGGTCTTACGATTGTGCTATTGAGTTAGTGCTGGGATCCAGGTTTCCCAAAGGTCGTATTTTTAACTTGTCTGGGCCGGAACGTGGTGCCATGAAAGATGATATTAAAGAGAGCCTAAGTAAGGGGCATATCAGACCATCTACTTCTCCAATGGGAGCTGGTTTCTTTTTTGTTAAAAAGAAGGACGGTGGCCTCAGACCCTGTATTTATTACAGACAATTGAACAAGATCACCGTTAAAAATCAATATTCCCTTCCTTTGATTCCTGACTTGTTCAATCAGGTTCTGAGAGCATCGTGGTTTTCTAAACTTGATTTAAGAGGGGCATATAACCTGATTCGTATCAAGGAGGGAGATGAGTATTGAAGGCAGTTTTCCACTCCGGAGGGACATTTTGAGTACCTGGTAATGCCATTCGGACTCAGTAATGCCCCAGCAGTTTTCAGAATTTTATGAATGACATCTTTAGGGAATTTATCGGCAGGTTTATGATTATTTATCTGGATCACATCCTTATTTTCTCTGCGGATTGGGATTCCCATATGTCCCATCTTAAACTTGTGCTCGAAGTTCTCAGAGAAAATAAGCTATCCGCCAAGTTAGAAAAATGTGTGTTTGGGGTACAAGAGATATTGTATCTGGGTTATGTTCTTACCCCTCACTCATTTAAGATGGATGTGGGAAAGGTGTGAGCTATTCTGGAGTGGGTGAGACCATCTTCCCTAAAGGCATTACAGAATTTTTGGGGGTTCTCGAACTATTATAGAAAATTTATTTAAAAAATGTTTGTTACTGCCAAGCCGCAAACCGACCTAACCAAGAAGGGGGCAGATCTTGTTAATTGGCCGACTGAGTCCATCGAAGCCTTTGAAACCCTTAAGAAGTACTTTCAAGACGCCCCAATTGATTCAGCTGGATCAGGAGAGATCTTTTTTGGTTGAAGTTGATGCTTCTGAGGATGGAGTGGCGGTGGTTCTTTCTCAAGGATCGCCTAAGCTCACCAATCTAAGACCCTGTGCTTTTTTTCCCCGTAAATTTTCTTCTTCTGAAAGGAATTATGACATTGGGAATCGTGAATTACTGGCCATTAAGTGGGCATTTGAGGAATGGAGACACTTTTTGGAGGGGGCCAAACACTGTGTCACGGTTCTCACTGATCATAAAAATCTATTGTACCTTGAGTCCGCTAAACGTCTTAATCCTAGGCAAGCCAGGTGGGCGATGTTCTTTACTAGGTTTAACTTCTCTATCACTTTCAGACCAGGAAGTAAGAATGTTAAGGCTGATGTCTTATCTCAAAGTTTTTGTGCCTTCCAACCTCCTGACACGCCTTCTGAACCCATTTTACCGGCTAACATCATCATAGCATCAGTGTCTGCTGACCTCTCTTCGGAGATTAAATCTGCACAACATCTCGCTCCTGCACGAACACCCACAGATAAGTTATTTGTTCCGGGCCATTTCCATCTCTGACTTCTGGGTGAGTGCCATGATTCTGTGCTCTGTGGTCATCCTGGTGTTGAAGCCACTAAGGAATTGGTATCTAGAACCTTCTGGTGGACTACATTATTTAGGGACATCAGTTCGTATGTGTCCGCCTGCGAGATATGTGCAAGGTCCAAAATTCCTAGAACCCGTCCTGCAGGTGAGTTGCTACCACTACCTATTCCGAGTAGACCTTGGTCACACATCTCTATGGATTTCATCACTGACTTGCCACCCTCCGAAGGAAAGTCAGTGATCTAGGTCGTGGTAGACAGATTCAGCAAAATGGTACATTTTGTTCCTCTTAGTAAACTCCCTAGTGCCAAGACTTTGGCTTCCTTGTTTATTGATCACATTGTGCGGTATCATGGAATTCCTGAGAATATTGTCTCTGACAGGGGTGTCCAATTCGTTTCCAGATTCTGGAAAGACTTTTGCCAGAGATGCAAAATTTCATTGTCCTTTTTTCGTCGGTCTTTCATCCCGAGACTAATGGGCAGACGGAACGCTGTCGAACAATTCCTTAGGTGCTATATCTCTGACAACTAGCGTCTGTGGGTGAAGTACCTTCCATTGGCGGAGTTTGCCATTAACAATTGGGTGAACTCATCCACGGGGGTATCTCAGTTTTAATGCAATCTAGGGTTTCATCCTCGTTTTGGTTCTTGTTCTTCTGTGGCTTCGCCTAATTCTGAGGCGGATGTGGTAACTTCAGAACTGTGCAGAGTCTGGGCCCAGGTTCAGTCGAACCTGGAGAAAGCCCAGGAGGTTCAGAAAAAGCAAGCGAACAGGAAACGCACTAAGGGAGCTAACTTTGAGGTCGGTGAGAAGGTGTGGCTATCCACCAGAAATCTGTCCTTAAAAGGGGTGTCTAGGAAATTTGCTCCACGTATTATAGGACAATATGAAATACTTGACATTGTTAACCCGGTATCTTTTAAGCTGAAACTACCAGACAAGTTTTAAATTCATGATGTGTTTCATAAATCTTTGCTCAAAAAGTATGTTTCGCCTGTTGTTCCTCCACAGGAATCTCCATCTCCGGTGGAGGTTAACCGTCAAGATGAGTTTGTTGTTTCTAGGATCATTGATGTTAGGAAGGTCCGAAACTCACTACAATACCTGGTTCATTGGAAGGGTTTTGGACCTGAAGAAAGGTCCTGGGTACCTGCTCATAGAATACACGCTGATAGGTTGATTAAGAGGTTTCATCTTGAAAACCCAGGGAAGCCGTCTCCACTGTCCTTGGGTCCTGAGGACCCTTGTGAAGGGGGGGGGTACTATCACAGGGCGCCGGCGACGCAATCTTCCTGCGCTACGCCGCCGGCGTCCTGCCTCTCTACCTGACCAGCGATGCTTGCTGTGTCCCTGTCTCCCAGGTAACAGGGGGCGGAGAGAACCCGACTGCACTCCTGCTGTCTGTGCGGTCGGCGTCCTCCGTTCCCCTGGCAACAGTATCAGGCTGAGCACCGAGCTGGCCACTCGGTGCTCGGCTTCTGTGTCTGAGCGGGTCATGTGATGCTGGCCACGTTACATGACATTAGCCTTTCACTATTTATACAGGCAGCCTGCTGGCCACAGGTTGCCTGCAATTTTGGTCCTGTGCCTAACTGCTATTACTCCGTGCTTCTGCTACTCTGGATTTTGACCCTTGGCTTTTGTTCCTGACCCGACCTCGCCTGCCCTTGTGTACTGACGTGACATCCTGGTTTGACCCTAGGCGTTTTTGTTTACCATCCTTGTTGCCCCTGCTCGCCTACATTAGTGTTGATCTCTGTCATTTCAGTATTGCTCCTGACACTTTACTTGAGTTCGTATCCATCTGCAGGGTTCCCTCCTACTGCCTCTGCCTGGCTATATTCTGTCTCTGTCTGCTCTGCCTCTCTGCACTTATAGAGGTTAGGGACCGTCGCCCAGTTACGCCGCGTCGCTTAGGACGGGTAGTGTCAGTAGGCAGGGACAGAGGCGTGGGTGGCAGCTAGTGGGTGCACTTCCTTTTCCCCACTCCCTAGTGCATGACAGAAACCCTATACTCATTACTTTGCTGAGTCCTTTTTTGCAGCAATGGAAAAATCTTCGTAGATTTGACACAATAGGTTTCATACACTTGTATTCTGGGGAGTTTCTCACATTTTTCTGTGCATATCGTTTCAAGCTTTGTCAGGTCGCATGGAAATTTTGCACTTTTATCTGGTACAGTATCTTCATAATTAGTGTAGAGGTTCGACGGGTTCGGCCGAACTTCAGAAAAAAGTTTGAGTTCGGGACCCGAACTTGACCCGAACTTGACACCGATCCCCATTAAAGTCAATGGAGACCAGAACTTTTTAGCACTAAAATGGCTGTAAAAATGTAATGGAAAGGGCTAGAGGGCTGCAAATAGCATCACAATGTGGTTAAGAGCATGGCAAGTGCTCTGCAAACAAATGTGGATAGGGAAGTGACTTTAAATAACATAAAATACGTAAAAATAAAAAATAATAATCTTGATCTAGGAGGACGAGGTCCATATGGAGTAGGAGGTTGAGGAGGCAGTGGATGTGGCGGTGTAGGTGGAAGCAGCGGTGGAGGAGGAGGTAGCCTACACTGGTTTTTGGTTTTAAATTTTATTTTTTTAATTAGGGTACACCCCAAAACATTGAGAAATATAATTTGTGATAACCCCCTGCAGTCGTGCTAAACACATGTTGAGACAATACACTGGCTGCAGGGCAGGCCAGCACCTACAAGGGGTAAAGGGCAAGCTCAGGCCATGTGCCCAATTTGGAGACCCAGAAGTTGCAGGGGCTGACCCCTGTCAGTCAGTTTGTGTAGGCGTGTGCAAACTTACTGCCCCACCATGTCTAAATTATTTAAGCATAAAAGTGTGACAACTTTTTAAAGTTTAAGCATTGAATGAAAGGATGTGGCGTGCATTAATTACTGAAGAATTTATAAAATGTTATTCCCTGTCACCTATGCAGAGCAGGGGTTTATTCACGTCTAAAATTGTATAATGTCAACCCAAGAATAGAGTTGAGCGGACATCTGGATGTTAGGGTTCGGCAGGTTCTTCCGAACTTGAAAAAAAAAGTTCAGGTTCGGGACCCGAACTTGACCCGAACTTGAACCCGAACCCCATTGAAGTCAATGGGGACCCGAACTTTTGGCCACTAAAATAGCTCTAAAATAGCCCTGGAAAGGACTGCAAAAGGCAGTAAAATGTGCTTAAGAGCGTGGCAAATGCTCTGCAAATAAATGTGGATAGGGAAATGAATTAAAAAGACCTTTAAAAAAAAAAGGAATGATGTAGGAGGAAGAGGTTGAGTAGGCGGTGAATGGGTGGATATGGCCGTGTAGGCTCACGTTGCGGTCTAGGTGGAAGCGGTGGTGAAGGAGGAATAGGTAGCCAACACAGATGTGTGTTGTTTTGCATTTTTACATAGGGGTATCCCCCAAAATATTGGGACATATATAAAAAAAAAAAAAGGAATAAGTGCACTTGAGTACAAGGATGGATGGTTGAGGCTGTAAGAACTGTCTATTCTGCACAAGGTCTTGTGGGATCCAGGCCTGGTTCATTTTAATGAACGTGAGCTTGTCCAGGCGGCTCCGTCTGTCTGTGATGACGCCTCCTGCCGTGATAAATACACGTTCAGAGAGTACACTGGCTGCAGGGCAGGCCAGCACCTCCAAGGCATTCAGGGCAAGCTCTGGCCATGTGGACAATTTGGAGACCCAGAAGTTGAATGGGGCAGAACCATCAGTCAGTACGTGTAGGCGTGTGCACAGGTACTGTTACACCATGTTGTTCAAATGCTGCCTCCTGCTAACACGCTCCCTATCAGCAGTTGGGGCCGGTTGTTGCAGCGAGGTGACAAAGCTTTTCCACATGTCGGCCATGCTAACCCTGCCTTCTGAGGTGCTGGCGCTGACACAGCTGCGTTGGCAACCTCTTCCTCCTCCCCTGCCTTCGCCTGTGCTTCCACTTGTCCCCCGGCGTCAGTCGGGAATGCTCTCAGTAGCGCGTCTACCAGCGTGCGCCTGTAGTCGCGCATCTTCCGATCACGCTCCAGTGAGGGAATTAAGGACGGCACATTGTCTTTGTAACGGGGATCCAGCAGGGTGGCGACCCAGTAGTCAGCACATGTAAAAATGTGGCCAACTCTGCTGTCATTGCGCAGGCACTGCAGCATGTAGTCGCTCATGTGTGCCAGGCTGCCCAGAGGTAAGGACAAGCTGTTCTCTGTGGGAGGCGTATCGTCTGCGTCCTCCGTATCCCCCCAGCCACACACCAATGAGGGGCCCGAGCTGCGCTGGGTGCCACCCCGCTGTGAACATGCTTCATCTTCATCCTCCTCCTCCTCCTCGTCCTCCAGTAGTGGGCCCTGGCTGGCCAAATTTGTACCTGGACTCTGCTGTTGCAAAAAACCTCCCTCTGAGCCACTTCTAAAAGACTTGCCTGAAAGTGTTAGAGATTACCCCTCTTCCTCCTCCTCGTCCTGTGCCACATCCTCTTCCATCATCGCCCTAAGTGTTTTCTCAATGAGACATAGAAGTTGTATTGTAACGCTGATAATGGCATCATTGCCATTGGCCATGTTGGTGGAGTAATCGAAACAGCGCAACAGGGCACACAAGTCTCACATGGAGGTCCAGTCATTGGTGGTGAAGTGGTGCTGTTTCGCATTGCGACTCACCTGTGCGTGCTGCAGCTGAAACTCCACTATGGCCTGCTGCTGCTCGCACAGTCTCTCCAGCATGTGCAAGGTGGAGTTCCACCTGGTGGGCATGTCACATATGAGGCAGTGAGCGGGAAGGCCAAAGTTACGGTGTAGAGCAGACAGCCGAGCAGAGGCAGGATGAGATCACCGGAAGCGCGCACAGACGGCCCGCACTTTATGCAGCAGCTCTGACATGTCGGGGTAGTTGTGAATTCATTTCTGCACCACTAAATTCAGCACATGCGCCGGGCAAGGGATGTGCGTCAAACCGGCTAGTCCTAGAGCTGCAACGAGATTTCGCCTATTATCGCACACCACCAGGCCGGGCTTGAGGCTCACTGGTAGCAACCACTCGTCGGTCTGTTCTATACCCCACCACAACTCCTGCGCGGTGTGGGGCCTGTCCCCCAAACACATCAGTTTCAGAACGGCCTGCTGACGTTTACCCCTGGCTGTGCTGAAGTTGGTAATGAAGGTCTGTCGCTGACCGGATGAGGAGGTGGTAGAAGAGGAGGAGGAAGCAGAGTAGGAAGAGGAGGCAACAGGAGGCAAAGAATGATGCCCTGCGATCCTTGGTGGCGGAAGGACGTGCGCCAAACAGCTCTCCGCCTGGGGCCCAGCTGCCACTACATTTACCCAGTGTGCAGTTAGGGAGCTATAGCGTCCCTGGCCGTACTTACTGGTCCACCTATCTGTGGTTAGGTGGACCTTGCCACAGATGGTGTTGCGCAGTGCACACTTGATTTTGTGCAGGGAGGGCACGGCTCTCCTGGAGAAGTAGTGGCAGCTGGGAACAACGTACTGTGGGACAGCAAGCAACATGAGCTGTTTGAAGCTGTCCGTTTCCACCAGCCTGAATGACAGCATTTCAAAGGCCAGTAGTTTAGAAATGCTGGCATTCAGGGCCAGGGATCGAGGGTGGCTAGGTGGAAATTTTCGCTTTCTCCCCAAGGTTTGTGAGATGGAGAGCTAAACGCTTCCGTGTGACATGGTAGAGATGCTTGGTGACGGAGGTGGTGGTGTTGGTGGCACATCCTCTGTTTGCTGGGTGGCAGGTGCCAACGTTCCTCCAGAGGTGGAGGAAGTGGCCGAGGCAGCAGCAGAAGAGGGAGCAGGATAGGCCCTGAGCACTTTCTTGGTTTAGAAGGTGCTTACTCCACTGCAACCCGTGTCTCGCATGTAGATGCCTGGTCATGCAGGTTGTGCTAAGGTTCAGAACGTTAATGCCTCGCTTCAGGCTCTGATGGCACAGCGTGCAAATCACTCGCGTCTTGTCGTCAGCACATTGTGTGAAAAAGTGTCATGCCAGGGAAATCTCTTGAAGTTGCCTTTGGTGTGCTCGGTCCCTGGTAACGGTGGCCAGTAACAGGCAAACTGTGTTGGCGACGGCTACTCTGCTTTTGAACCCTGCTCACTCTTTTGCTACGCTGTTGGCTCGGTCTCGCTACTGCCTCTTCCTCCGAACTCTGAAAGACAGTGTCACGACGTTCATTCCATGTGGGGTCTAGGATGTCATCACCCCCTGCATCGTCTTCCACCCAGCCTTCCTCCCTGACATCCTTTTCGGTTTTCGGTCTGCACACTGTAGAAAGACGCAGCAGTTGGCACCTGTGTTTCGTCATCATCAGAGACGTGCTGAGGTGGTATTCCCATGTCCTCATCAGGAAACATAAGTGGTTGTGCGTCAGTGCATTCTATGTCTTCCATCCCTGGGGAAGGGATAGGTGGATGCCCTTGGGAAACCCTGCCAGCAGAGTCTTCAAACAGCATAGGAGACTGCTGCATGACTTGAGGCTTAGACAGGTTCCATGATATGCACGGGGGTGATGTGACAGACTGATGGGCATGGGTTTCAGGCGCCACCTGTGCGCTTTCTGCAGAAGACTGGGTGGGAGATAATGTGAAGGTGCTGGATCCACTGTCGGCTACCCAATTGACTAGTGCCTGTACTTGCTCAGTCCTTACCATCTTTAGAACGGCATTAGGCCCGACCAAATATCGCTGTCGATTCTGGCGGCTACTGGGACCTGAGGTAGTAGGTTCAGTAGGACGTGTAGCTGTGGCAGAACGGCCACGTCCTCTCCCTGCACCAAAGGCTCCACCACCACCACGACCATGACCGCATCCCTTATTAGATGTTTGCCTCATAGTTAGCGTTCACCAAGCAAAGTAAAAAGTGGTTAAGTCTGTTAAAAATAATTAACCTCCAATAAAAAACCCTGATGTAGGGTATTGCACTAAATTATTTTTTTTTTAACTCTATATGACAGCCGTATTTGTGGCCTAAATTTCACAGTCACTTATGCATGTCTAATCCCAGATGTGCAGTATATGAAACAGAGGGGTTTGTTTCACCCAGTATGCCCCAGTATGCCAAAGCTGTATTTCTGGCCTAAATGTGACACTCACTTAACCCCAGTAAGCCCCAGTATGAGAGAGCTGTATTTTTGGCATAAATTTCACAGTAATTTATGCACATCTAATCCCAGATATGCAGTATATCAGAGGGTTTTTTAACCCCAGTAAGCAAAAAGCTGTATTTGTGGCCTACATTTCACAGTCACTTATGCACGTGCTGTATATAAAACGGAGGGGTTTGTTTCACCCAGTATGCCCCAGTATGCCAAAGCTGTATTTCTGGCCTAAATGTGACACTCACTTATGTACCTATAATCCTAGATGTGCACTATATGAAACAAATGGGTTTTTTTAACCCCAGTATCTCAAAGCAGTATTTCTGGACTTGCAGACATGCAGATATCCTGTGCTGGCAGTGGCGTAGCGTGGGTAGCCAGAACCCGGGGCAAGCAAAGTATTGCGCACCGCCCCCCCCCCCCCCCACCTGTGACCACACCCCCTTTTTTTTTTTACAAATAATGTTGTACAGGGGTAGGCAGCCCCCGGCACTCCAGCTGTTGGGAAACTACAACTCTCATCAGGCATACTTGCTCTGCTCTACTAAGAACTCTCATAAAAATGAATGGAGCATGCTGGGAATTGTAGTTTCACAACAGCTGGAGTGCCGAAGGTTGCTGATCCCTGATGTAGTAGATGTCACCTGAAGTCCTATGTAACACCACAGATAACACAGTGATAACTCTGAGTTCAGATAATGTAGTAGATGTCTCTTGCAGTCCTATGTAACACCACAGATAACACAGTGATAGCTCTCTTAGTACAGATAATGTAGTAGATGGGTGTGAGGCCCCAGAATTCAGAACACACACAGTGTGACCTCAAGTCTGGGGCCAGGCTGAGGCAGTGTGGGACAAATTCTATATACCCCCTCCCCCCTACCCTACCGTGAAACAGATATTTGGATGGACATAACATAAATTGCTATGAAATATACAGGAGAATACAGCACCACATACCTGTTACATCCAGTGACATCTCCTGTGATATAGACTTTCCTCAACGTCCTCATTCGGAGATAGGACCATCATGACAGCTTCTTTCAGCCGCGTCTCGTCTCTGCAAAGTTTCGCAGAAAATGTTTTCGATTTCTCACTTTACTATCATCCTCAGATAACAGATATCCCCTTCCCCCGTAGTGCCCATAAGTATAATGCTACCTGTATAATTATAATATATAATGGCCCCCTCTGTGTTATTATTATTATAATGACCACCTCTGTAGTATTATAGTAATAATTATGGGCCCCTTCAGCCCCTCCAGCATACAGTCCCGTGTAAGATACATCACTCCCCCTGCCTTCAGTCCTTCTTGCAAACAGTCCCATGTAAAATACATCACTCTCCCTTCAGCCCCTCCAGCATACAGTCCCATGTAAAATGAGTCACTCAGTGCTGATAGCCGAGCACCAGGCAGTGAAGTGCCATGAGAGCCAGGCCAAGCAGGACCGTGGCAGTCAGGGTGCTGGTGAAGGATGACCAGGGAGACAGTACTGCCCAGAGGATGCCATCTGCCCATCTCTGCTGTCCATATACCATGGTAGGCCTGGTATATGGACAGCAGAGATGGGCAGATGGCATCCCAGAGAGGCAGTACTGTCTCCGTGTCCCTGGTCATCCTTCACCTGCACTCTGACTGCAGTGCCATGGTGCCATCTGCTTGGCAGCCTTGGCCTGGCTCTCATGACACTGACTGGCAATGGCCCATCCGCCCCCCCACGCTACACCCCTGCGTGCTGGTGCACTATCGTTGTATAAAATGGCTGATAATTATGTATTGATATTGACTAACTGAAGGAAAAAAAGTTTGTTTTCAGTAGTAGTTGGCTCAGGGAAGGCTTAAAACAATTGTGCACTGCACCCACAAAACACATTTGCTGTAGATCGCTGAGTAAAGTAGCATTTCTTCATAAGATTCCTCCCTGATCTCTCCCTCACAGCAGCTGCATCCTCTCCCTACACTAATCCGAGCAGAGTGACGGGCGGCACTACGTGACTCCAGCTTAGAGTCACATGCTGCAGTTGGCCAATCACAGCCATGCCAATAGTAGGCATGGCTGTGATGGCCTTTTGGGGCAAGTAGTATGACGCTTGTTGATTGGCTTTGCAGCCTTTCAAAAACCACCATAAAAATCACCGAACACGAACTTTTACGTAAATGTTAGGGTTTGGGTCCGGGTGCCGAAAAACCTAAAGTTCGGGTTCGCTCAACTCTACCCAAGAATGTAACAGAAAAATTATTGAAATTTTTTAAGCTGTCAACTAGGTAGAGGAGGGGTAATAATACACCCCAAAATTTTTGAATTTCACCCAAAAATGTAACAGACCAATTAATATTTTTTTTTTAAACTGTCTACTCGGTATAGCAGTGGTACATCACACCCAAAAATTGTGGAATTTCAACTGAAAATGTAACTGACAATTTAATATTTTTTTTTACCGTTCTTATAGGTATAGCAGTGGTACATCACACCCAAAATTTTTTGAATTTCACAAGAAAATGTAACTGACAATTTGTTTTTTTAACGGTCTACTAGGTATAGCAGTGGTACTATACACACAAAAATTGGTGAATTTCACCCGAAAATTTAACTGACAGTAGTGAAATGATATAAAATAAAATCCGTACAAATAAAAAAAAAATTGATTTATAAGGTGGAGTCCCATTTGGAGTAGGAGTTTGAGGAGGCGGTGGACGTAGCAGTGTAGGTGGAAGCGGCGGTGGAGGAGGACGAGGTAGCCAACACAGGTTTTTGGATTTAATTACATTTTTTGAAATTAGGGTACACTCTAAAAGAGTGTGACATATCCAAAATACAAGAATGAGCAATTGCGCTGCAGTATAACAATGGCTGGTTAGTGCCAGTATACAAGTCTATTCTGCACAAGGTATGGACAAGTCCTGAGGGATCCATGCCTGGTTCATTTTAATGAATGTGAGCTTGTCCACATTGGCTGCGGACAGGCGGCTGCGCTTGTCTGTGATGACCCCCTGCCATGCTAAACACACGTTCAGATAATACACTGGCTGCAGGGCAGGCCAGCACCTCCAAGGCATAAAGGGCAAGCTCAGACCATGTGCTCAAATTGGAGACCCAGAAGTTGAAGGGGGCCTCCTAAGAAGTTCCATATTAGCTGGTAGTGCTGGTTGTTGTGGCATGCTGACAAAGCTTTTCCACTTTTCGGCCATGCTAACCCTGCCTTCTGAGGTGCTGGCGGTGCCCCAGCTGCGTTGGTGACCTCTTCCTTGTCCTCTGCCTTCCCCTTGTGCTTCCGCTGTGCCCCCCGCTGTCAGGTGGAAATGCTACCAGCGTGCGCTTGTACTTGCGCCTCTTACGATTACGCTCCAGTGACGGCATTAAGGACGGTATGTTGTCCTTGTAACGGGGACAATTGTCCTGGCTGGACAATTGAGTACCTGGCACTTGTGGGTGCAGGAACCCACCCTCTGAGCCACTTTGGAATGACTGGCTGGAAACCCTACGAAATGATCCCTCTTCCTCCTCCTCCTGTGCCAGATCCTCTTCCATCATTGCCAGGAGCGTTTTTTCAAAGAGGCATAGAAGTGGGATAGTAACGCTGAGAAGGGCGTTATCGACACTGGCCATGTTGGTGGGGGTATTCGATTCAGAACAACGAGGAACACAGGTCTCGGATGGAGGTCCAGTCATTGGTGGTGAAGTGGTGCTGTTCCGCCAAGCAACTCACCGTGCGTGCTGCAGTTGAAACTCCACTATTGCCTGCTGCTGCTCGCACAGTCTGGCCAGCATGTGCAAGGTGGAGTTCCACCTTGTGGGCACGTTATATATGAGGCGGTGAGTGGGAATGCCGAAGTTACGCTGCAGCACTGACAGGCGAACAGCAGCAAGGTGAGAACGCTGGAAGAGCGCACAGACGGCCCGCACTTTGTGCAGCAGCTCTGACATATCGGGGTAATTTTTAAGGAATCTCTGCACCACCAAATTCAGCACATGCGCCAGGCAAACCAGCTAGTCCCAGAGCTGCTACGAGATTTCGCCCATTACGCTGACCGGATGAGGAGCCGGTAGCGGAGGAGGAAGCAACAGGAGGCAAACTGAAGTGCCCTGCAATCCTCGGTGGTGGAAAGACATGCGCAAAACTGTTATCCGCCTCAGGCCCAGCCACCACTGCATTTACCCAGTGTGCTGTTATGGAGATATAACGTCCCTGACTGTGCTTACTCGTCCACTTATCCGTAGTGAGGTGCACCTTGCCACAGATGGCGTTAGGCAGTGCATACTTGATTTTGTCCCTCACTTGGTTGTGCAGGGAAGGGATGACTCACCTGGAAAAGTAGTGGCGGCTGGGCACGACGTACTGTGAGACAGCCACCGCCATAAGGCCTTTAAAACTCTCCATCTCCACCAGAAGGAATTACACTCTCCTTATTTGACGCTCTCCTCATATTTCTCAAATTTATGATCTTGCCCTAAATGGGTGTTTAATTAATAGCAGAATAGAACAACAGTATGTAAAGGTTGTATCTCACACGTACAGATGCAGACTAGGCCACAATTAAAGTTTTCCCCCCAAAATGGCTGTTTTTCAAATGGCAGAATATAACCACAGTATCTAAAGGGTGTATCTCACACGGACTGATCCAGACTAGGCCGCAATTATAGTTTTTTGCCCAAAATGGCTGTTTTTCAAATAACTGAATAGAACCACAGTATCTAAAGGGTGTATCTCATAATGACATATGCAGCAAAAGCTGCAAAATTAAATTGTTTGCCCAAAATGGGTGTTTGTTTAAAAACTGAATATGACGGCAGTATATAACCCTTGAATTGCTGATGCAGCAAGGGCTGTAAAAGGGCTGTAAAATTGTGCATTTTGCCCAAAAAGGGTGTTTTATTAATAGAAGAATATAACCACAGTATCTAAAGGGTGTATCTCACACGGACTGATCCAGACTAGGCCGCAATTTAAGTTTTTTGCCCAAAATGGCTGTTTTTCAAATAACTGAATAGAACCACAGTATGCAAAGGGTGTATTTCACATGTCCTGATCCAGACTAAGCCGCAATTCAAATTTTTTGCCCCAAATTGCTGTTTTTCAAATAACAGAATATAACCACAGTATCTAAAGGGTGTATTTCACACGGACTGATCCAGACTAGGCCTGGAATTAGCATTTTTTGCCCAAAATGATTGTTTTTCAAATAACTGAATAGAACCACAGTATGTAAAGGGTGTATCTCACACGTACAGATGCAGACTAGGCCGCAATTAAAGTTTTTTGACCAACTGTTTGTTTAATAACTGAATATGACAGCAGTATATAACCCGGCATACAAGGGAATGCTCCAAACTCCGAACGGAACCTCACGAATAGATACTAGCAGATGAATAGGAAAAGCTCCCAAGCGGCTTACACTCCTAGCAATCAGTCTCTAACAGCATACAGTAAATCCCCCCAAGAACGAGACCAAGCTCCGTGTTGAGGGTAAAGCAGTGGACAGGCAGAGCTGTGGGTTTATTGCTCTTATATAACATTGTTACACATTAGTACCACCCACAGGGTTTTGTAAAACAACCAATAAACACGTACAATACACTCAGACATTTTGCCCAAAAAAGGTGTTTTTAAAAACCCAGAAAATCATGGCTGTATTTCTAGCTTAAATTGAACACTGACTAATCCTGCAAAGGCACCAGATGTTGGATATTGCCAAAAATTTGTGCTTTTTCAAAGCCAGAAAATTATTTAATTTTTTAAAACTTGTTTTTAACAATCACAGATACAGCAAAGTGACTGACTAGTCCTGCAAATGCACCAGATGTTGTATATTGGCAAAAAAAAAAGTGTTTTTTTACTAACAGAATATGAAAGCTGTATATAACGCTTGAATTTCACACGTGCAGATGCATCAAGGGCTGTAAAATAGTGTATTTTGCAAAAAAAAAGGGTGTTTGCAAAAATCCAGAAAATTATGGCTGTATTTCTAGTTTAAATTGCACACTGACTAATCCTTCAAATTCACCAGATGTTTTATATTGCCAAAAAAGGGTGTTTTAAGAAATAAATAAAAGATTATTAGTGCAGTATTTCAAACTTGGATTTGAATGTCACAATAGCTGAGATGCAGTGCTGGTGCAATGAGCTTGCATAAAATGGCCGCCGCCGCCACCCAACTAACTGACGGATAAAAGTAATTTTTTTTCTGTCACTGGGCTCAGGGCACGGTAAAAAGATTGTGCACTGCACCCACACAACTAAATGTATGTAGATCGCTGAGTTCATTTGGAGTTCTGATCACAGATTCTATCCTATTCTCTCCCTCAAAGCACCAGCAGCATCCTCTCCCTACACTAAGCACAGCAGAGTGACGTGCAGCGCTATGTGACTTCAGCTTATATAGAGGCTGGGTCACATGCTGCACTGGCCAATCACAGCCATGCCATTAGTAAGCATTGCTGTGATGGCTTCTAAGTTCACCCAGTTAAACGCTTGTTGATTGGCTGCTCTGCAGCCTTTCAAAAAGCGCCAAGAAAGCGCTGAACCCCAAACCCGAACGTTCACTGAAATGTTCGGGTCCGGATCCCAAAAATCCTAATGTTCGGTACAAACCCGATCTTACAGTTTGGGTTTGCTCAACGCTAGAAATAACCCCTTTTTTTTCTTTTCCACTTTGAAGCTTCCTAAAAAGACACACATAAATGAAATGTCCTTCTTTACCACAGAAAAAAACAGAATCTTCTCTGACCTCTATAGTTCCTATTACCAGGGCAAGAAGAGACCTGACCTAACTGCAAAGGTTCATCCCCAGGCACTGGTTCACGTGTCACTGTGCCCCGAGGGACAGGAGAAACAATTTCTCCACATGATAGTGCATCCTGGTTGAGGGGAATCTTGCACCTCTAACTCAGGCGTCTATCAATCCGTGCAGCCAGGGATATGGCTGCCTCCAAAGAATCAGGGTTTTTATTAAATCAAGGGCGTCTTTTAGTCTCTCAGACAGCCCATGACAGAACTGACTACGGAGAGCTGGGTCATTCCACTCCGAGTCAGTCGCCCATCTTTTAAATTCAGCACAATATGACTCAGCAGAGCGTTCTCCCTGACTCAAACTATGTAGCTTAGATTCAGCCAGAGAGACCCGGTCAGGATCATCATGGATCAGGCCCAGGGCTTTAAAAAAATTCATCCACCGATCAGAGGGACAGAGAACCGATCGGCAGAGAAAAGCCCCAAGACTTTAGCAGAGAAATGATAATCCCCACTCTTTGATTTTCATCTCCAGATGAGTTCGGACATGGACGAAAACACAATCTACATGATTCTCTGAACCGAACAGAGTTATCACTTAACCCAGAAAACCTATCTGGGAGAGCGACCTTAGGTTCAAGGCTGGCCTGGTTCCCACCAGTGGAACCAGACACCTGGAGCCAGACACAGTGCAACAGAATTACGGAGGTCAGCTACCTCCCATGATAACTCCTGCATGTGATCCACCAGTGCATCAACAGCATAATGTCACGGTAGGTGATGGAAGGGAAGCAAACCAAATACAACAAAAGCAACAACACACCATACTAGGCCCCAAAGTAAGGGAACAGGGAAAGGTCACCACCTGACAATCCCTTAGTCTTTCCCTGACTGCTTACAACATAAGCAAATCCTAAAGGTGGAAGGAAGTGCTCATGCGCTGGAACCTAAGCCTAGCTGAAACTGTAACAAACCCTCAGTAAGGGAGTGTCACCGCCAGATATCTGAAGAAGCTCTGACAGACGTTCTTCAGAACCTCTTGCTTGAGGTTCTTATGTTTTGCTTTCGTTTTGTCATCTCGTTTCCCTCTCTCAGCTGTCATCTAGTTGCACTGATTGCATCCCTTTAAATCCCCTCCCATACTGCATCACTTTGCGGTTTATACAACTTCCTGGATTGTGCGCATGCTGGATGCTGCAACTGATGCTTCTACAGATAAGTCTGTTCCATTATTTGTGTTTTCCTGTTGGCTTGATCCTAGGTGAGAAACCTATATATAGCCCAAACAAAATTTAGGGCTCACCCCTAATCACAATATATATAACCGACCATAAGGAGTGAGACAAGTATAGTACAAATAAATCAAGTGATGCTAAAGTGGTCCAAAAGTCACATCATTTATTTGAAAATCACAGAAAGGACACATGATCAGCACTGGTCACAAAAGAACAATAGACACAGGTTACAATACACATTAAAAACCAAGAGGACCGATGGTGAACTGTCGATACATATATATAAATATAAAGTGCGTGTGCATAAATATTACCAATTGGTCATCAATTAAAGGATATATAGTATCCACAAACTATGGCTCATAACTACCAAGAAGATACCTACATGCATTGTACATTAGAATTTGTCACAAAGTAAGTGTGATAATACACACCACATTTGTCAAAGCTGAAGCAGTAGGATGATTGGAGTTATACTCAGCACATAATAAAATAAATACTGACCACTTGGTTTAAATGTACCGTACAGCAGCACCACCGGTCCACTCCCCAACGCACGTTTCGCGTACAGCTTTTTCAAGGGGTACTTAATCCTAGGTGACCCTGACTCCCTCCGTATTAAGTGTAGGGAGCCGGTGGTCGTGTCCCCTCACTATTGTAGGGTGTTCAGGTGTCATACAGTCGAGGCACGAGGGCATGCAATTATCTATCATAGAAATCTTTGCATGGGCTGAGAAGTCAGGTAGAGTGCTAGGGCTTTTACAGGGCTCACCCTTATGTTCCTTAGTTTGGGATCAAGTCAGTCAGATCTTCATTTGTTGTCTTCTAGTTTTCTGCAACACCGTCCGTGACATTATAAATCGCCAAAACCGTCTTAAGCATGGATCCGGTTTCACTCTTGACTGAACGCATGCAGGGTCTTTCTCTGGAGGTAGCAGATCTCCGTAAAACTGTATCTCAGTTTCAGGTGACCGGTTTAGCTTGCGTTCATGGAGTTTGTTCTGAGCCTAAGATCTCGCTTCCGGATACGTTCTCTGGGGGTAGTGAGAATTTTGTTTGTTTTAGAGAGGCTTGCAAACTCCATTTTCGCCTACTTCCCCATTCCTCTGGTGATGAGAAGCAGAGGGTGGGGATCATTATCTCGCTGCTCAGGGATAATGCTCAGTCTTGGGCCTTTTCGCTGCCGGTGGGGGTGCGGCCCCTCCGATCGGTGGATAAATTTTTTGCAGCCCTGGGTCAGATATATGATGACCTGGATTGTATTGCTCTGGCTGAATCTAAATTGCGTCTTTTATGCCAGGGTAAACAGTCCGCTGAGATATACTGTTCAGAATTTTGGAGATGGGCAGCTGATACTGGTTGGAATGATGCTGCACTCCGAAGTCAATTTTGCTATGGTCTTTCAGGAGGGATTGAAAGATGCATTTGCCTTTCATGAGAGACCTGCCTCCTTGCAGTCTGCAATGTCTCAGGTTGTTCGTATTGACAGGCGTCTTAGAGAGAGAGAGGAGAGATTACTCCTTCCTGCCCTATTCAACCCAAGAACAGTGGGGCGGTCTCATTCAGTGCACAGGGGTCTCAGTCTCTCTCAGTCCCCCCTGAGCAGGAAACCATGCAGATGGGTTTGCTTGCCTCTGATAGTAGAAGATTCAGCTCTCAGAGGAGGGTTTGTTTCTGTTGTGGAGGTATAAATCATTTGGCAAATGTTTGTCCCTCTAGAAGATTCAGGGAGAGTTTTGAGGGTAATAAAGAAACTAAAATGAAAAAATCCTCTAAAAGCTTTCCATCTGTTACCATTGGCAAGGTTGATGCGGAAATTGAAGCTTTTCCGTTTGCTTGTAGTTTCCGTTTTGTCCTACCTGCCAGGGTGGCGCTAGAGAGCAAGAACATTTTTTGTGAGAATTTTTTAGATAGTGGAGCAGCTGTTAATCTCATTGATAATCAATTTGCTATAACACATGGTTTCGAGATATGCAGTTTGGGAAAGGACATACCTGTTTTTGCTATTGATTCCGCTCCACTTTCTCAAAAATCGTTAAAGGGCATAGTTCACAATATCCGTTTGACTGTGGGTGATGCTCATGTTGAGGATGTGTCATGTTTTGTCCTAAGCGGCTTACCTACTCCTCTAGTGTTGGGGCTACCCTGGCTCACTAAACATAACCCCACCATTGATTGGCAAGCGAGGCAAATAAATGGTTGGAGTGACTTTTGCTGAGAAAATTGCCTCTCGACGTCTCTTTCAGAGGTTTCTACTAAGACTGTACCATCTTTTCTCTCTGAATTTTCGGATGTGTTTTCTGAGAGTGGTGTTCAGGAGCTGCCCCCTCACCGGGAGTACGATTGCCCTATTAATCTCATCCCAGGCGCCAAGCTGCCTAAATCTCATTTATACAATCTCTCCCAACCTGAAAGGGTCGCTATGCATACTTATATCTCTGAGAGCCTGAGAAAGGGACACATACGACCCTCGAAGTCACATGTTGCCGCTGGGTTTTTTTTGTTAAAAAAAAAGATGGTTCTTTAAGACCTTGTCTGGATTTCAGGGAGCTGAACCGTATCACGATTCGTGACCCATATCCGCTTCCTCTGATCCCGGACCTGTTTAACCAGATTGTTGGGGCTAAGGTTTTTTCCAAGTTTGATTTAAGAGGGGCATACAAGCTGGTCAGAGAAGGGGACGAATGAAAGATGACCTTCAATACCCCTGAGGGCCATTTTGAGAATTTGGTTATGCCTTTTGGTTTGATGAATGCTCCAGCCGTCTTCCAACATTTTGTGAACAGCATTTTTATCATTTAATGGGGAAATTTGTACTAGTGTATCTAGATGACATTTAGATTTTTTTTCTCCTGATTTCAAAACTCATAGGGACCACCTACGTCAGGTCTTGCTCATTCTGCGGGAGAATAAAGTGTACGCTAAACTGGAAAAATGTGTGTTTGCGGTTCCAGAAATTCCATTTCTGGGTTTTCTCCTTTCGCTTCTGGTTTTCGCATGGACCCCGAGAAGGTCCGCGCTGTGCTTGATTGGGAGCTTCCTGAGAATCAGAAAGCGTTGATGCGCTTTTTGGGTTTTGCTAATTATTACAAGAAGTTCATTTTGAATTATTCCTATGTGGTTAAGCCACTCACTGATATGACTAGAAAGGGGGTAGATTTTTCCTCCTGGTCGGTAGAGGCGCGTAAGGCCTTTTCTAGTATCAAAGAGAGTCTCTCTGCCCTTCATTGTTGAGGTGGACGCTTCTGAGGTGGGTGTGGGTGCGGTCTTGTCTCAGGGTCCCTGTCCTGCCAAATGGCGTCCGTGTGCCTTTTTCTCGAAGAAACTCTCCTCCGCAGAGAGAAATTACAATGTGGGAGATAGGGAGTTTTGGCCATCAAGTTAGCTTTTGAGGAATGGCGCCATTGGCTAGAGGGAGCCAGACACCCTATTACTGTGTTTACCGACCATAAGAATCTGCCCTACTTGGAGTCAGCCAAGCGTCTGAACCCGAGACAGGCCAGATGGTCTTTGTTCTTTTCAAGGTTTAATTTTGTTGTCACGTTCCAGCCCTGGGGTTAAGAATGTGAAGGCGGGATGCCCTGTCACGTTGTTTTCCAGGAGGGGGGAACTTTGAAGACCCGGGTCCCATTTTGGCTGAAGAGGTGGTGGTCTCTGCTCTTTATCCTGAATTGGAGGCAGAGGTTCAGGCAGCCCAGGCAGAGGCTCCTGATCTTTGTCCTCCTGGGAGGTTGTTTGTGCCTCTCGCTTTACGACACAAGGTTTTTAAGGAGCACCACCATACTGTCCTTGCTGGGTCACCCGGGGGTAGAGCCACAGTGGATCTCATCGCTCAGAGATTCTGGTGGCCGGAGCTTCGTAAGTCAGTTGAGGGTTTTGTGGCAGCCTGCGAGACCTGTGCTCGTGTCCAAAGTCCCTCATTCACGGCCATCAGGTCCTCTCCTCCCGTTACCCATTCCTTCCCGTCCTTGGACACATCTGTCCATGGACTTCATTACAGGACCTGCCTCGTTCCTCAGGGAAGACTGTGATTCTGGTGGTGGTGGACTGTTTTAGCAAAATGGCGCATTTCATTCCTTTTCCTGGGTTGCCCAATGCTAAAACGCTGGCACAGGCATTTAGGTATTCCTTCAGACATAGTCTCTGATAGGGGCACGCAGTTTGTTTCCAGATTCTGGAAGGCTTTCTGCTCTCGCTTGGGGGTTCGGTTGTCATTCTCTTCTGCTTTTCACCTGCAATCGAATGGCCAGACAGAGTGCGTCAATCAGAATCTGAAGACATATCTGCGCTGTTCTGTGGCGGAGAATCAGGAGGATTGGTGTTCTTTTTTGCCCCTTGCTGAGTTTGCTTTAAATAACCGTCGTCAGGAGTCCTCTGATAAGTCACCATTTTTTGGTGCATTTGGGTTTCATCCGCAGTTTGGGACATTCTCTGGAGAGGGGGTCTTCTGGTTTACCTGATAAGAGAGATTCTCCTCGTCTTTGTCATCTATTTGGCAAAAGATTCAGGATAATCTAAAGAGAATGAGTGGTGTGCGACAACGTTGCCAATCTGCTGAGCGCGCTGGAACAGGGCAAAATGAGAGATATAAGTGTGTGGTGGATAAGAGACGTGTGCCTGGTCCGGACCTGAATGTGGGTGATCTGGTGTGGTGTCTACTAAGAATATCAAATTGAAGGTTCCCTCCTGGAAGTTGGGTCCTAAATTTATTGGGCCTTACAAAATCTTGTCCGTCATCAATCCCTTGCCTACCGTCTTGATCTTCCTCAGACTTGGAAGATCCATAATGTTTTTCATAAGTCCCTATTAAAACCTTATGTCCAACCCACTGTACCCTCCTCTTTGACTCCTCCTTCGATTGTGGTTGATGGTAATCTTGAATTTCAGGTCTCTAGGATTGTGGATTCTCGTATTGTCCGCGGTTCTCTCCATTGAGAGGATGTGGGTCCCACTGACGGACATTAAGGCCACTCATCTCATCAGGGCTTTCTATAGGTCCCTTCCTGAGAAGGTGGGCTCTGAGTGTCCAGAGTCCACTCGTAGAAGGAGGGGTACTGTCACTGCCAGATATCTGAGAAGCTCTGACAGACATTCTTGAGAACCTCTTGCTTGAGGTTATTTTGTTTTGCTTTCGTTTTGTCATCTCGTTTCCCTCTCTCAGCTGTCATCTAGTTGCACTGATTGCATCCCTTTAAATCGCCTCCCATACTGCATAACTTTGCGGTTTATACAACTTCCTGGATTGTGCGCATGCTGGATGCTGCAACTGATGCTTCTACAGATAAGTCTGTTCCATTATTTGTGTTTTCCTGTTGGCTTGATCCTAGGTGACCCTGACTCCCTCCGTATTAAGTGTAGGGAGCCAGTGGTCGTGTCCCCTCACTATTATTGGGTGTTCAGGTGTCATACAGTCGAGGCACGAGGGCATGCAATTATCTATCATAGAGATCTTTGCATAGGCTGAGAAGTCAGTGAGAGTGCTAGGGCTTTTACAGGGCTCACCCTTATGTTCCTTAGTTTGGGATCAAGTCAGTCAGATCTTCATTTATTGTCTTCTAGTTTTCTGCAACACCCTCCATGACAGGGAGCTGGGGAGAAGACAACCAGTTCCTAGCACTTGGTGCAGGAACCAGTGTCCTCCTGAGGCCTAGTCAGAACAAACAACAAAAGGGAAGGAATAGGACTTAGCTTAAGACAGATGGGGATCAGGAGATCCACCAAACACCAGCTGAGGACTCCAGAAGAAAATATAAACCGCAAGGGCTATAGTGAGAGGAGAGTATAAATAGCACCACTAAATAGCTAATGAACAGAACCTGTGGGGAGGTGGGATCCTGCCCAAAACCACAACAAAGAAAAACAGAACAATCTGTCAGATAGACTCACATGTAGCAAGTCTGTCAGATCTTCTCAGGCCTCTCACAGGGCAGGGCGTGACACTGATGCTGCTGCTGCTACTGTCATCTCCACACTATGTCACCTTGCCAATCTGTGTTCTCCTGATGCTGCTTCTGCTACTGCCATCTCCACACTATGTCACCTTGCCACTCTGTTATATCCTCCTGATGCTGCCAACTCCACACTATGTCACTTTGCCGCTCTGAGGTATCCTACTGCTGACATCTCCACATTATGTCACCTTGCCACTCTGTGGTCTCCTCATGTTGCTGCCAACTCCACACTATGTCACCTTGCCACTATGTGGTATCCTCCTGATGCTGCTGCTACTGCAATCTACACATTATGTAATCTAGCTACTATGTGGTCTCCTGATGCTGCTGCTACTACCATCTCCACACTATGTCACCTTGCCACTCTGTGGTATCCTTCTGATGTTGTTAACTCCACACTATGTCACCTTGCAGCTATGTGGTATCCTCCTAATGCTGCTGCTACAGCCATCTACATATTATGTCATCTTGCCACTATGTGGTCTCCTGATGCTGCTGCTGTTACTGCCATCTCCACATTATGTCACCTTGCCACTCTGTGGTCTCCTCCTAATGCTGTTACTGTTGCCACCTCCAGACTCGGTCATTGTGCCACTCTGTGGCCTCCTGATGCATCCACCACCTTCAGACTCTGTCATTGTGCCATTCTGTGAACTTCTCATGCTGTTCCCACCCTCCCCACTTTATGACTGGGCCATTATTTTGCCTTTCGGCCTGGCTTATATAATCATTTATTTGACCATTCTTCTGATCTGACAGAAGGAAGGAAAAATTAGACGCACAACGGATCATGTCTGTGTAGCAGCTGAAAGGCCTGTATGGTCCAATCAGAATTGGCTTATGATTTGGTAGCCAAAAGCAGGAGTGGGTACAAAACACATGTCATCCCTGTTTTACATCCACTCCTGTTTTTTGGGGGCATTAACAATAGTGATGGATTATTGGGAAAATGCTGACCAAATGAAGGCGTATGCTCCACAGACTGGATCTGTTTTTTGGGGGTTATTGTTCTGACTGATCAGAGGAAGGGCAAATTAATCAGTGACAGCAACACAAACTTACTGCTGAAACCCTCTCCATTCTGTCCGGGGGGCTTTACTTGTATAAGCGTGTAACAGAACAGGTTCTGTAGACATCTATGTGGAATCAACTGGCGATGGTGTAAAAGGAGTGCGCTTCTTCTTGACGCTAACATCGACCTGTAAGGCTGAGCTCATACTGTACTTGAGTTATTTGGTCAGTGTTGGCCCCGTGACTGCCCAAATAAGTGAAGTGTGCAGTGATTCTAAGAGTGACACCTGTCATGTGCTTGTCATACTGACTCACAGTATTGTTTCACAACCACAGCAGACTCCCTATGTGTGTTACTGTAATGCACAGTGTTCTACACCACTATAAAGGCTCTCTGCAGCACGGAAATAGCTGTTTTTTTAACGCAATTCGCTGCAAGTAAATTCGGATCAAAGCAAAAAAAATGTAATTTGGCGAACCGGCCAAATAATTTTTTTTTATAATTCGCTCATCTCTAATAATTTGAGATGAGCGAATCGAAGCTGGCAAAGTGGAATCACCCATAATGCCATGCATACAGCCAATTGACAGCAAGCCAGCCCTGTCACAGCCCTATAAATAGCGGCAGCCATCTTAGATTCTGCCATTTACCAGTGTACTTAGTGTCGGGAGAGACGTCAGCAGACGCTAGGGATAGGAAAGACTTGATTGTGGTGAAAAAAACTATTTATAACTGCAGGGAAAGGATAGGGAGGAATCGTTCCACAGCATTTGTGTAGAACAGGGTTCAGTAGGGGAGGTTACAGACTGGTTAATAGGAACAATCTTATTACACCTTGTTGCACTGACTGGAGATCCAAATTGCCATTATACAGGTCTGTAATTCCAGCAAGCCGTTCTTGTTATTGGGGTGCAAGTGCTGTTTGATACAGCCATTACAGGGTTTATTAG
Source organism: Bufo gargarizans (assembly GCF_014858855.1). NCBI lineage: Eukaryota > Metazoa > Chordata > Amphibia > Anura > Bufonidae > Bufo > Bufo gargarizans. The sequence goes on along the minus strand of NC_058088.1, from coordinate 92,900,869 downwards.
AAGGAAATATTTGTAGAGTATGTCTTATTTGCCCTTGTGCGGTGCAGTGATATATTCTAAAGCCCTGTTTGCTGTGTATTAGAGGCAAAATAAAAATATATCCGCCGTTCAGCGTTGTGCTTATCTGTTGAAAAGCCTTGAGTAGTGTAAAAGTGAAAAAAATAATGTGTGGTAAAGCCCTTTTTGCGGTGACATTTGCAATGTGGAGATCTTTTATGTGAAACATGTTTTTTTTTCTGGAAAATTGATGGGTGATTGTACACATCCTTTTACTGTATGGACCGAATTACATAGTGGGGAATTTTTCTTTATGTGAAACAGGCTTTTTGGGGGAAATTTGATGGGTGATTGCACACATCCTTTTGCTGTATGGACTGAATTACATAGTGGTGAACTTTTTTTATGTGAAACATGTTTTTAAACACTGTCACTGGCCCACACCACTGTGGTCTCCTCATGCTGATGCCACCTCACTACCTTGTCACTGGGCCACTCTATGGTCTCCTCATGTTGCTGTCACCTCAACACTATGTCACCTTGCCATTCTGTGGTCTCCTCATGCTGCTGCCACCTTACCACTATGTCACTGGGCCATTCTGTGGTCTCTTCATTCTGCTGCCACCTCACCACTCTGTCTATGGGCCACTCTGTGGTCTCCTCATGCTGCTGCCACCTCACTACCTTGTCACTGGGCCACTTTGTGGTCTCCTCATGCTTCTGCCACCTCAACATTCTGTCACTGAGCCACTCTGTGGTCTCCTCATGCTGATGCAACCTCACTACCTTGTCACTGGGCCACTTTGTGGTCTACTCATGCTTCTACCACCTCAACACTCTGTCACTGGGCCACTCTGTGGTCTCCTCATGCTGCATCCACCTCAACACTCTGTCACTGGGCCACTTTATGGTCTCCTCATGCTGCTGCCACCTCACCACTATGTCACTGGGCCACTCTGGCCTTTTTGGCCTGGTTGACATCATCCTTTATTTGACCCTTTTTCGGATCCGTTTTTTTGGGGGTTATTATTCTGACGAATCAGAGGAAGGGCAACATAATCAGTGACGTCAACACAAACTTACTGCTGACACCCTCTCTACTCTGTCGGGGGCTCTACTTGTATTAGCGTTTGATAGAACAGGTTCTGTAGACATCTATGTGGAATCAGCTGATGATCATACTTGAGTTATTTGGTCAGTATTGGCCCCGTGACTGCCCAAATAAGTGAAGTGTGCAGTGATTCTAAGAGCGATGCCTGTCATCTGCATGTCATGCGGACTCACAGTATTATTTCACTACCAAAGCAGACTCCATATGCAAGTTACTGCAAGGCGCAGTGTTCTACACCACTATAAAGGCTCTCTGCAGCCAGGAAATAGACATTTTTTAACTAAATTTGCAGTGAATATATTCGGATCAAACTGATTTTTTTATTTTTCTATTCAGCGAACCAGCGAATTGAATTTTTTTTAAATTCGCTCATCTCTAATAATAATAAAAGAAAAATAACATTATTCTATTGGTGAAGCAGGCAAACATGAATCATGTAAAAATATGAATCATGGTCAAACATGAATCATGTTCCTTTCTGTTCCTGTTCCTTTCTATTAGATTACTGTACTGAGTGGACTTCTTTTATTTTATTCCACAATGCAACTAACTAGATTTTTGTCTTTTTTTCCCCTTTGCTCAGCAGAAATTATCCCCACTGTTCAATACTTCATGGCTCGCATTTTAATTACCAGCCAGTGGTTTGGCATCGATAATTGCAGCTATAACTCTTTCCATCAAATCCTCTTTCATCATTTTTGATGGGATGACTGTCAATGGGTATGTTTAAAATGTATTAAATCGTTAAATTATAGCTATTTAGCCAAGGAGAAAATAAATAGCTATCATTTGCTGCTATTCATTATTTGAAAGGCTAAGCAATGGATTTTTGTATTAAATGAAATATACAATTTCACTGTACCCTAAATGTATACTTAAATGGAGAGTTCAAAGTACAGAGTTCAATTGTAAACTTATGCTTGAGTATCAATAATACAGCTGCATATAGTAATATCACTTGTACATTGTAGTCTCAATATGAATATTTTCAGATTTGCTTACAGCATCATTTCATACACTAGTCTTGGTAAAAGTCTAGTGCAATAAGATGCGGCAAATTTATTAAGAATATATTTGTTGCATATTGAGCTGTCTATGCTGTGAACTGAAAATGACACTAACTGTGCTGGCATACTTTTCAACTATTGTTTTCATTATTGTTTAGCATAAATTGTAACAAATGTGTTGGTCCAAAAAGGCACCATGCTCTTCAGCTTAGTCCACTTAAAAAATAGTGGAATATAGTAGCATACATTCCAGAAAGTTGCTATCTTATGTACAAAAATAGGTTTGTATGGAGCCGATGACGGAGAGTACCTAGTGGCAAACTCCCTCACTTTACTTATTTACCTCCCAGCACTGGCTATTTGCTCCTCCAGGCCTTGGCTGCTCCTCTGGGCTGCAGAGGAGACAGGATGCCCTTGTGTAATGTGACCAATTGTAATGGCAAAGGGGAGCCGGTCACGGTTGTGGCGAAGTCAAACCAGATGTTTACAGCAAGGTTGCCCAATGGAGCATTGCAGGCATGGATGAGTATGAGCGAGAAGCCAGCGCTGGGAAGCAGATAAGTAATCTTCCCTTTACAGGTCCGGTAATTTGGGGGGGGTTGCCAAAATCCCTCCCATTCTTGAACAACACATCTAAAGGCTGGGAACACCTTTGGTACAAAATGTTTTTAATAAAAATTTTGCTCCGTTTGCATTCTCATATGTTGCAGGCTGTTCAGTCCCATTCAGTGTAAAATCCATCAGACAAGCTTTGTAATGGGTGAGTCTTTTGTCCCGCTCTTCTGAATACAAATCTAACAACCCAAAAATATTAACTTAAATCAAAAGGAATATCCACTTTATAAGTCTTCAGAAATGAAGAGAAAGGGACTACAGTCTGAGTAATCATAGAACTAGTCTGACAGATTTCACTGTGAATGGAACTGAGCATCCTGGTATGTGCAAGAATACATGCAAACTAACAAAGAAAAAAGTTTTAATAACACCAATAATACAGCCAATGCAATAAAACAAGCCTAAAAGGTGTCCATAGCCTTTAAATGTGGGGGTTTACAAGCAGTAAGCCTTTCTTAGGTTTGAACACTATTGGTGGTATGAGCCAAAACCAAAAGGGATGCTCTCACCTGTCTGTGTATATACCTAACTACTGTACGTCACACTGGAACGGCATAGCCAGTTAACACTGAAAGAGGTAACAAAGCCTTTTATACAGATTTTTAAAAAAAACTGTTATTTAGTTAATGAATCATTTTTTTTATTATTATTATTTTATTTTTTTATAAATGGCACCATCTTCTAGTGCAATATTTATGCACGTTTTACACTTAGCTGTTTTAGGCTGTTTAATAAGATGATGCCAAGTTATTTATTTCAAATGATAAAAATAATTAGGAGCACATTTCATGATTCATTTGATTTTATGCCACAGAATCTGTGATGTTCCTGTTAGCAAATAAAAAAAACTGATGCTGTCAGCTCCTATTAACCATTCAAACAGTAACATACACCACACACACTGCATATTGATTCATCTGGAGGTTATCAAAACAATGACAACTGCAAGGTGCTGTATATTCACGACATTCGGGAATGTATTGTGTGTATGGTATGAATGCCCTTCAGTACAGTGATGCCAGCCTTTTGCCATATTTCATTATTATTTATCTTGGTTACAAGGTGCCAATGATATGAAGCATTTGTACCTGAGGTCTGCAATCATGAGGTACCACAGGAGAAAAAACTATAATAATAAGATCTTTAATAGTTAACTTGATTATACCTTAAAAAATGTATTCACATTCAGTTTGGCTGAATGGGCTGCCCAATGCGATTCGAGTCTGAATCGATTCTACCTGATTTGAAAGTATTTCAGTTGGCCTGAAAAGTTATGTATGACTCTCTGGGGTCTTCTTGGACTTGTCATTTTCTATCTTGTCTCTCATTTAAAAAAAAATATATAATCTCTCTCACTCATCAAAACTCACCTGAAACGAATCGCCAAGATTTGGATTTGGATGCAAAGTGAAGTTTTACAAAATACAGTGCCCAAATATATCTGCCAAGCAAATATATACAAAATTATCAATAATGCTGTTAATTTACAAGGCTGCACACAGCACAATCCATTGAATCAGAGCACATGAATCAGGACTAGCACAATTCTTGAATTTCGAGACTAGTGGCCATCCAGTATACAAGACTTCTACTTTTTATAAATTATCTGATTGACAAGTTATTGAAGTTTATAAAAAATAAAATAAATGATAAATGTGCCATTAAGCAAATTGCTAGACTGTTTTCATTCTTTTATTTTCTAAGAAGAGTGACGGAGCATAAGTTTGTAAGAAAAATAATTACTTTCTTACATACCACTGTTGTAAAACGTATTTTATCCATCCTGATTTTAATTTACAGTATTTCATTAAAATAGTGAAATTAACGTTATGGACTCATTGCAGTACTGCCAAGGGGTACTCAATATGTCTAGAAAATATCACCTAGAATAAATTGGCAAAATTTTTTTTAGACAAATAAATACAGCAATGTAGACTTTATTGGTCAATTACAACCTATGGTAGCAGTGGAAACTAGGAGCCCATCCTTGTTGGTCCCTGCCTCCAATATCTCATGTGCAAAAGGAACTAAATCATATACAAATACTGAATGGTTTGAAGAAGACTCCTCCATCAATTAAATGGGTTGTCCAGGATTTTTATATTGATTACCTATACTCAGGAAAGGTCATCCATATCAGATCGACTGGGGTCCGTCACCCCCACCAATCAGCTGTACTAGGAGACGGCATGCGCAGTGCACACGTGCCATCTCCCATCTCTCTTCCTACTCACCACTGCTTTGCAATAGACAGCAGCCGTGAGCAGTGAGCAGTGAGAGAGAAGGGAAAAGGCACATGCACACGGCGCGCACTGTCCCTTTGTACAGCTGATCGTCGAGTATGCCGGGTGTCGGACCCCCACTGATCTGATATTGATGACCTATCCTGAGAATAGGTTATCAATATTAAAATCCCAGACAACCCCTATAAAAATAGTGAGATGGTTGCCTGCCCTTGTTAGTCTCAGTCTATTTTCTGTTAGGCGTTGAGAACCTGTGCAGGTTTCCATTCTCCAGAGGAACTACAGGGGTGTGGAAATGGCCTTAAAAGGGTTGTCCACTTATTTATTGTTAATGGCCTATACTCGGGGAAGTTCATCCATATATGATCAGCCATAGCATTTAGTAATATCCTGTAGGCCTATGTCTCTTTGCCATCTATTGACTTAAAGGGGCTGTGCAGCATGTTTGTATCGCCATGATAGGTCATCAATATTTGATTGGCGGGGACCGACACCTAGGACCCCTGCCGATCAGCTGTTTGAAGAGAAGGCTAGCACTGCTTCCTGTTCATTACGCTGTCTGTTGTCTCGGAAATGTGTACAAGTACAAGTGCACTTGCATGAAGGGAGTACTTATAATTAAAATATACCACAGCTACAGGGGAGACAACTCTTACTGTAATGAAAAGGAAGTAGCGCTCGCATGGAGCTCAACCTCCTCTTCAACCAACTGATCCGCAGTGGTGAACAGATATTGATGACTTATCCTGAGGATAGTGTAAAAGCGAAGAGGTAGAGCAGTATCAACGGACCTCACCAACCAATCCCGGAATGCATCAGCCACAACAGGACCGCAGATCCGTAGCAGTCTACAGAACAGTAGAAAGAAGAAAGGTTACAGCAGCATCTCCGGTATATCCTTTATTGAGGCCATGAGTGTGTACAAATAGCAAACAAATACGACGTTTCGGCTACATAGTAGCCTTTATCAAGCTTTATCAAGGATATACCGGAGATGCTGCCGTAACCTTTCTTCTTTCTACTATCCTGAGGATAGGTCACCAATCTCTATTGGCTTGAAGGTTTAGAATTGTAGTTTGTGCTCAGAACCAGGAGCATTTTAACATTGACTCATCCAATTCAGGATAACCTACAGCTTGTCCTAAAAATCCTTTAGCCCTGCGTCCAACATTGTACAGATTTAGATTGTTATTTGTCCTGTAGTTTGGATTATTGACTCTTTCCAAAATCTGTGTGATCTGATGCCATCTTAATACAAGTCAGCAGATTACTGGCTGATTACCTTCTAAAATCAATATTAATGTAGATGTTCATTTCAATACAGATATTTTTATAGGCGATGACTCATTAGGAGTCAGATCTTGTACAATTGAAAGTGCCAAGGAGATTAAGGTAATATGAATATAATAATATTGGAAGGTTCAATTTGGTTTCAAAATGCTCCTTTTCATAGCACTTTTAAAACCGCCTAACATTAAACATTTATAGTTTCTTGGGATGTTAGATGAAAATTTAACAATGAAGGACTCTGTTCTTTTCTAATCGGTGAAACGTGCGGCTGTGTCTTTATCACCATGGTTGGGTACAGTCTATTAAAAATACCTGCCATTAACTCAAAATGTAGATTATAATACTGAATGAATTAAATGTTCCATGGAAATCTACTCAGTGCTGCCATTCCAATCACATTGCTGAAATAATGCTCGTTATTGGTTCCTAAAATACTACAAATATTCTGTAAGTTTTCTTGTGCCTGCGTGAGTTTCCAACTCCAAGTACATTCTTAGGCCAATTTCAATTCAGCGTAATTCAGGCACAACTACATCCCAAAAACAGGTCATATGACCTAAAGTAACATTATGATAGGTCTTTAGTTACAGCGCTTACCCCTTTAAAGATGACTTTTCTCCTTCCTTGACATGTCTATTTTAGTAAATATTTGTATTCCAAATGAAATACATTTGTGAAGTATTTTATTTTATAACCATGTGGCTCCTCTGTTATTCCTTCTAGAATTTTGTGAAATAGATTGACAACTGGGTGTTATCATTCTACTTGTCAACAGGGCTGTATCCCCACAACGTCGGGCACTGTAAGCTCTCATCGTACAGTATAACATTTTGTAGAGATACTTCCCCAACTGGTAACACCCAGTCTTCATTTGAGGAAAGGTACGATTCAGAGTTCCAAGAAATGATGCCAAAGATGTTTTATGGGAAATGCAAGCATATGCTAAAATAGACATGTCAGGAGAGGTGACATGTTTTAATTAAACTGTGAATATTTATTCATGGACATGTAACACATGCTGCTATAATAATTTACTTTAGCAGAGGGAATCGCAACTGGATGGTCAGGAAAAGAGATTCAGCCCACAAAGGAAGTGGGTAGGGAGTAACTGCTCAAGTGTGTACAGAGTCCAAGTGTGTAGGAGACGTTATGGCCTCATAGCCCTATTGGAAGCATATTGTCAGAACCAGCCAATTACTGGAGCATCTAGGAGGACATCTAGGAGAAATTTGCATTGTATACAAACTAATGCTGGATGTATTATACATTCAATTCTGCATACATTAAAGAGAGATTCTTGTTAAGTTTCATCTGGCCTGGTCTTGGATTCTCTTAACACCACATGCTGACCATTGCATTTCCATCACATGCCCTGCCTAGCACCCACATGGATATTAACACCATAGGCACCCCTGAACTACCATCAGGCAGAGAGCCCACAGCTACAGGGAGTGTCCCCAGGGTACACAGAGTGCCCCTCCTTCACTGCACCGATCCCAGGGAACGACGGCCTGAGAAATACACTATGACATATCATCATCAGGGACACTACTAATCCTCGGCTCTGGCTCCTCAGGAGCTCGGTACAAGGGGATGATAAATATCCTCCTAGTTCATTACAGTAATAGAACATCTTTCCTTGTTATATTTGCAGGACTAGGAGTAGATAATTACTTCTTAAAGATGATCTTTCCTTCAGAAGAAAAAATAAAAATAAAATAGAGATGTGGAGCACTGGCCTCATATTGTACCTACTTATTACTCCAGTTTCATATTTATGGACACATTGGGTTCTAGCAGATTTATATGGTATTGGACAGCAAAAGAATTGTACCATATTAAATGCTACAATTCTCCTGCATAATCATAAAGCCAGATTGAGAATAACAAAAAACCCAGACATTTGCAGCAAAAAAAAAAAAGGGTGTTCATGCCTTCCACCATATTTATTAACCAATTTATGAGAGGGCATGGCTTCATGTGAAAGAGCATGGTCTAAATGTGCCTTCAGGCACCAAACAATGCACCAAAATTTTGTGTCAGATTTATCTTCTAGTATCAGCCACTGTGATAACTGTGGCACAGTTTAAGACAAAGTTTTACACTGTCTTACTGTTAGACATTATTAAATCTGCCCCCTATAGTTAAATAAGAGACTACTGGCTACATGCAACCACCATTAGAGGGAGCTTAAGGGATTGCTCCAAACTGTTTAGAGTTCTCAATAAACAATATTCAGTCAGCTCTTAAGTGGCACTGTTACTAGGGCCCGGTGAAGCACGCTTGCTTTGCAGCATCGCCAGCACCCTTCCTGAGATGAGGAGCAAGGATGTGAGCTGCGTCCTCATTCCCATGACAACGGTGGTGCGGGGAGGACCCGGCCTCGCACACCTCCTCAGCGTGGCCGGTGTCCTCCGTTCCCCGGGAGACAGAAGGCAGGGAAACTGAGCGCCGAGGTTGATGATTCAGCGCTCAGCTTCAGTAGACCTGGTGTCACGGCTGTTTAAGGGTAACCAGAGCATACACAGTAAGAAGAGCTACTGACCGGACCCAAACTAGGGAAGAGAAAGGGTGACCCCTGTCAGACACTCAACACTCTCCCTATGCTGCTAAAGCACATGCCCGAATCCAAATGGTGGAACGAGGCATGCCCGCGTACCTTAGACTGATGAGCCCTGTAACCCCTACAATAGTGGAAGGGGCACGGCCACCGATGCCCTGCTCAGAATATGGAGGGAACCGTGGCCACCTCAGATCCAGTCAGGAAATCACCAGGTACACAACAAAGTCTGCACACTTAGCTGATGGAGCTGCAGCCGCAGAGAAAACGGATCCAAGGGCCGCTGGCAATATCCGGAGTGCTTGCAGCAGCAGAACACAGGTCCAGAGAACTAGTAGCTTAAGAAGTGAAGATACTCAAGGCAGAGCTACAACTGAAAAGAGAAATATAATCCACGCCCTGCAATAGGAGGAGGGGTGATTTAAAGGCAGGGAAATCAAACGCAGGAGAGACAGCTGGGAGTAAAGACCTCATCACAGGGGCGGAGAAACAGAACAGTGAGAACACCTCCAAACTCTAAGTGACATCATCACAGGGGTGGAGACACAGAGCTGTAAGAACGTCTCAAAGCTCTGGTAGTGACAGTACCCCCCCCTCTACGGGTGGACTCCGGACACCCAGGACTCACCTTTCCAGGATGAGCCCTATGAAATGCCCTGATAAGGCGAGTGGCTTTAATGTCCGACATCGGAACCCACATCCTCTCCTCAGGACCATAACCCTTCCAATGAACGAGGTACTGAAGAGAACCGCGGACAATGCGAGAGTCCACAATTCTGGAAACCTCAAACTCCAGATTGCCATCAACCAAAATCGGAGGAGGAGGCAAAGAGGAGGGTACCGTGGGCTGGACATATGGTTTTAAGAGAGATCTGTGAAATACATTATGTATCTTCCAAACCCGTGGAAGATCAAGACGGAAGGCAACAGGATTGATGACTGACAAAATTTTATAAGGCCCAATAAACTTGGGACCCAATTTCCAGGAGGGAACCTTCAGTTTAATATTTCTTGTAGACAACCACACCAGATCACCCACATTCAGGTCCGGACCAGGCACACGTCTCTTATCAGCCACACGCTTATACTTCTCACTCATCTTTCTGAGATTACTCTGAATCTTTTGCCAAATGGTAGACAAAGACGAGGAAAATCTCTCCTCCTCAGGTAAACCAGAAGGAGCCCCTCCCGAGAATGTCCCAAACTGCGGATGGAACCCATATGCACCAAAAAATGGTGACTTATCAGAAGATTCCTGACGACGGTTGTTCAAAGCAAACTCAGCAAGAGGGAGAAATGAACACCAATCCTCCTGGTTCTCCGCCACAAAACAGCGCAAATATGTCTCCAGATTCTGATTGAGGCGCTCAGTCTGACCATTTGGATCCGGGCATCATATATCTGCCCCAGGGCCACAAAAAATCTTTCCACGGATCGAAGGGAGGGATCCCCTGATGACAGCGAAAAAGCCCAAGTCTGAGCATTACCCCTGAGCAGGGAGATGACAATCCTCACCCTCTGTTCCTCATCACCACAGGAGTGGGGACACAAACAAAAATGGAGTTTACATGCCTCTCTGAAGCGAACAAAATTCTCACTGCCCCCGGAGAACGTTTCCGGAAGTGAGACCTTTGGCTCGCAACAGACTCCATGAGCCGGAGCAGAGCCCAATGTTTGTAGCTGAGTCACAGATTGACGGAGATCCGCTACTTCCAAAGAAAGACCCTGCATGCGGTCAACCAAGCCAGAAAGCGGATCCTTGTCAACAAGGACGGTTTTGGTGGATTATAATGTCACGGCTGTTTAAGGGTAACCAGAGCATACAGTAAGAAGAGCTACTGACCGGACCCAAACTAGGGAAGAGAAAGGGTGACCCCTGTCAGACCCTCAACACTCTCCCTATGCTGCTAAAGCACATGCCCGGATCCAAATGGTGGAACGAGGCATGCCCGCGTACCTTAGACTGATGAGCCCTGTAACCCCTACAATAGTGGAAGGGGCACGGCCACCGATGCCCTGCTCAGAATATGGAGGGAACCGTGGCCACCTCAGATCCAGTCAGGAAATCACCAGGTACACAACAAAGTCTGCACACTTAGCTGATGGAGCTGCAGCCGCAGAGAAGACGGATCCAAGGGCCGCTGGCAATATCCGGAGTGCTTGCAGCAGCAGAACACAGGTCCAGAGAACTAGTAGCTTAAGAAGTGAAGATACTCAAGGCAGAGCTACAACTGAAAAGAGAAATATAATCCACGCCCTGCAATAGGAGGAGGGGTGATTTAAAGGCAGGGAAATCAAACGCAGGAGAGACAGCTGGGAGTAAAGACCTCATCACAGGGGCGGAGAAACAGAACAGTGAGAACACCTCCAAACTCTAAGTGACATCATCACAGGGGTGGAGACAGAGAGCTGTGAGAACGTCTCAAAGCTCTGGTAGTGACACCTGGAGGGACATCATGTGACTCTATTACCTCCGGTATTTAACAGGCAGCCTGCTGGCCACAGTTTGCCTGTTATTGGTTCTGTATTACCTACCTGCTACGCTTGTGTTATTTGGATCTTCTGACATCGGTTTCTGTTCCTGACCTCACTCCTATTTATTCCCTGGATTTTGATATGACCTTCTGACTATTTGACCTCAGCATGCTTTTTGACTATTCTATTGTTTATTGCTTGTGTACTGATGTCCTCTCATGGTATTGACCTCGGTTTGCTTCACCTTGCTTTGTGTTATGTGTGTCCTTTTGCCTCTCTGTGTTCCTCCCTTTCCCTACCCTGCACTTAACCAGGTTAGGGACTGTCGTCCAGTTGTGCACCGTTACCTAGGATGGATCGTGCAAGTAGGCAGGGAGAGAGGCATGAATGGCAGTCAGGGATGCATACTTCCCTACCTCCCCTTGACAGGCACCTGCAGGTATTCAGAAGCTTGTGACTTGAAGCTCGCATTAGAAAGACTAAACACCAATCACTAATAAACATACAGACAAATTAACCAGCACAAAATCTAAAAGAGACATTCATTTTAAAACAAAACGCCAGTATTTTAGACTAGATTTCTATTTTAGATCTCCTCTAAATATATATATATATATATATATATATATATATACAGTACAGACCAAAAGTTTGGACACACCTTCTTATTCAAAGAGATTTCTTTATTTTCAGGACTATGAAAATTGTAGATTCACAGTGAAGGCATCAAAACTATGAATTAACACATGTGGAATTATATACATAACAAAAAAGTGAGAAACAACTGAAAATATTCTAGGTTCTTCAAAGTAGCCACCTTTTGCTTTGATTACTGCTTTGCACACTCTTGGCATTCTCTTGATGAGCTTCAAGAGGTAGTCACCTGAAATGGTCTTCCAACAGTCTTGAAGGAGTTCCCAGAGATGCTTAGCACTTGTTGGCCCTTTTGCCTTCACTCTGCGGTCCAGCTCACCCCAAACCATCTCGATTGGGTTTAGGTCCGGTGACTGTGGAGGCCAGGTCATCTGGCGCAGCACCCCATCACTCTCCTTTATGGTCAAATAGCCCTTACACAGCCTGGAGGTGTGTTTGGGGTCATTGTCCTGTTGAAAAATAAATGATGGTCCAACTAAACGCAAACCGGATGGAATAGCATGCCGCTTCAAGATGCTGTGGTAGCCATGCTGGTTCAGTATGCCTTCAATTTTGAATAACTCCCCAACAGTGTCACCAGAAAAGCACCCCCACACCATCACACCTTCTCCTCCATGCTTCACGGTGGGAACCAGGCATGTAGAGTCCATCCGTTCACCTTTTCTGCGTCACACAAAGACACGGTGGTTGGAACCAAAGATCTCAAATTTGAACTGATCAGGCCAAAGCACAGATTTCCACTGGTCTAATGTCCATTCCTTGTGTTCTTTAACCCAAACAAGTCTCTTCTGCTTGTTGCCTGTCCTTAGCAGTGGTTTCCTAGCAGATATTATACCATGAAGGCCTGATTCACACAGTCTCCTCTTAACAGTTGTTCTAGAGATGTGTCTGCTGCTAGAACTCTGTGTGGCATTGACCTGGTCTCTAATCTGAGCTGCTGTTAACCTGCGATTTCTGAGGCTGGTGACTCGGATGAACTTATCCTCCGCAGCAGAGGTGACTCTTTGTCTTCCTTTCCTGGGGCGGTCCGCATGTGAGCCAGTTTATTTGTAGTGCTTGATGGTTTTTGTGACTGCACTTTGGGACACTTTCAAAGTTTTCCCAATTTTTCGGACTGACTGACCTTCATTTCTTAAAGTAATGATGGCCACTCGTTTTTCTTTACTTAGCTGCTTTTTTCTTGCCATAATACAAAATTCTAACAGTCTATTCAGTAGGACTATCAGCTGTGTATCCACCTGACTTCTCCACAAGGCAACTGATGGTCCCAACCCCATTTATAAGGCAAGAAATCCCACTTATTAAACCTGACAGGGCACACCTGTGAAGTGAAAACCATTTCAGGTGACTACCTCTTGAAGCTCATCAAGAGAATGCCAAGAGTGTGCAAAGCAGCAATCAAAGCAAAAGGTGGCTACTTTGAAGAACCTAGAATATGACATATTTTCAGTTGTTTCACACTTTTTTATTATGTATATTATTCCACATGTGTTATTTCATAGTTTTGATGCCTTCAGTGTGTATCTACAATTTTCATAGTCATGAAAATAAAGAAAACTCTGAATGAGAAGGTGTGTCCAAACTTTTGGTCTGTACTGTATATATATATATATATATATATATATATATATACAGAAAAAAGATTCAGTGGCAGCACCGTCAATGAAAAATGTGGGTGCAACTGGCCCAATGCGGATAAAAGCCAATCCAAATAGATAAAATAACGAAAAAAGGGCAGCACTCCATCAAGTAAAAAATGAAAAATACTTTAATTACCCATATGGGACAGGCGACGTTTCGGCTCAGTGTGTGAGCCTTTCTCAAGCTTGAGAAAGGCTCACACACTGAGCCGAAACGTCGCCTGTCCCATATGGGTAATTAAAGTATTTTTCATTTTTTACTTGATGGAGTGCTGCCCTTTTTTCGTTATTTTATATATATATATATATATATATATATATATTGTAAGGGATTAGGTAGCGGGGCTGTCGTCTCCTAGGTAGACAGGTACCGTTTAGCAGGCACACCAAAGAAGTTGCAGTCCACACGGCAGGAACTTCGTCTAACTGACCTCAGCCAGTTTTATTGTCAGGTTGAGGTACAGAACATAAAACATAACAAACAAAAATCCTAAGCCTGTCCGGCTCTAACTATACAGCATGAACCCTCCCTGACCAAGTGCCGGCCTAATACCAAGCACCTAAACAAAATAGCAAAGTCCATACCTCTTGAAGTGCTCTCACAGGCTCCATGCAGGAAACCTGTTCCCAGGCTGAGAGAGCTGTGTCTGCATTCTCAGCCTTATATCAGGCTAGCACACCTGAGAAGTAATTACCTGACAGCCCAAAACCCGGACTGTCTGGATGGAGTGGGGCCCACCCTTCTCTCCCCACTCCAGCAACACAGGCCCTAAGAACAGATTTTATGTAAACCCGAGTTGCAGAGACCTCTCCTGAACATTTCCCTGGTTGCTTTTAAATGACAGAAGTGAGGAATCTTGGGCACACATAGACCCCGTCCACTACTTCTCCAGGCACTCTGTCACTATATATATATATATATATATATATATATATATAGTATATATACAGGTGAAACTTGAAAAAATAGAATATTGTGCAAATTTCATTTATTTTAGTAATGCAACTTAAAAGGTGAAACTAACATATGAGATAGACTCATTACATGCAAAGCGAGATATTTCAAGCCTTTATTTGTTATAATTTGGATGATTATGGCTTATAGCTTATAAAACCCCAAAGTCACAATTTTGAGGTCCCCTTTGCTCAGGGGGTAGGGAATAATTAGCTGACTAGAATGTGACACTTTGAGCCTAGAATATTGAACCTTTTCACAAAATTCGAATTTTAAGCTGCATTAATGCAATTCCTTTTAATTTGCATTATTGAAATAAATGGACTTTTACGCGATATTCAAATTTTTTTTAGTTTCACCTATGTGTGTGTGTGTATATATATATATATATATATATATATATATACAGTACAGACCAAAAGTTTGGACACACCTTCTCATTGAAAGAGTTTTCTTTCTTTTCATGACTATGATTATTGTAGATTCACACTGAAGGCATCAAAACTATGAATTAACCCATGTGGAATTATATACATAACAAAAAAGTGTGAAACAACTGAAAATATGTCATATTCTAGGTAGCCACCTTTTGCTTTGATTACTGCTTTGCACACTCTTGGCATTCTCTTGATGAGCTTCAAGAGGTAGTCACCTGAAATGGTTTTCACTTCACAGGTGTGCCCTGTTAGGTTTAATAAGTGGGATTTCTTGCCTTATAAATGGTGTTGGGACCATCAGTTGTCTTGTGGAGAAGTCAGGTGAATACACATTCTACTGAATAGACTGTTAGAATTTGTATTATGGCAAGAAAAAAGCAGCTAAGTAAAGAAAAACGAGTGGCCATCATTACTTTAAGAAATGAAGGTCAGTCAGTCCGAAAAATTGGGAGAACTTTGAAAGTGTCCCCAAGTGCATCAAGCGCTACAAAGAAACTGGCCCACATGCGGACCGCCCCAGGAAAGGAAGACCAAGAGTCACCTCTGCTGCGGAGGATAAGTTCACCCGAGTCACCAGCCTCAGAAATCGCAGGTTAACAGCAGCTCAAATTACAGAACAGGTCAATGCCACACAGAGTTCTAGCAGCAGACACATCTCTAGAACAACTGTTAAGAGGAGACTGTGTGAATCAGGCCTTCATGGTGGAATATCTGCTAGGAAACCAATGCTAAGGACAGGCAACAAGCAGAAGAGACTTGTTTGGGCTAAAGAACACAAGGAATGGACATTAGACCAGTGGAAATCTGTGCTTTGGTCTGATGAGTCCAAATTTGAGATCTTTGGTTCCAACCACCGTGTCTTTGTGCGACGCAGAAAAGGTGAACGGATGGACTCTACAAGCCTGGTTCCCACCGTGAAGCATGGAGGAGGAGGTGTGATGGTGTGGGGGTGAAGCATGGAGGAGGAGGTGTGATGGTGTGGGGGTGCTTTGCTGGTGACACTGTTGGGGGTTTGTTCAAAATTGAAGGCATACTGAACCAGCATGGCTACCACAGTATCTTGCAGCGACATGCTATTCCATTCGGATTGCGTTAAGTTGGACCATCATTTATTTTTTAACAGGACAATGACCCCAAATACACCTCCAGGCTGTGTAAGGGCTATTTGACCATGAAGGAGAGTGATGGGGTGCTGCGCCAGATGACCTGGCCTCCACAGTCACCGGACCTGAACCCAATCGAGATGGTTTGGGGTGAGCTGGACCGCAGAGTGAAGGCAAAAGGGCCAACAAGTGCTAAGCATCTCTGGGAACTCCTTCAAGACTGTTGGAAGACCATTTCAGGTTACTACCTCTTGAAGCTCATCAAGAGAATGCCAAGAGTGTGCAAAGCAGTAATCAAAGCAAAAGGTGGCTACTTTGGAGAACCTAGAATATTACATATTTTCAGTTGTTTCACACTTTTTTGTTATGTATACAATTCCACATGTGTTAATTCATAGTTTTGATGCCTTCACTGTGAATCTACAATTTTCATAGTCATGAAAATAAAGAAAACTGTCTGAATGAGAAAGTGTGTCCAAACTTTTGGTCTGTACTGTATATATATATATATATATATATATATATGTATATATAAATACTGAGGGTGAGCTAAGAGATATAACTTGCTTTGTAAGTTTTAAATTGTATTGTAAAAACTTAAACTTACCCAAAATTTTGATTTGTTCAGTCTTAACTACAGTAGGTATAAAGGGTTGTGAAGTGGTCGTAGTTTTTAGGGATGAGCGAACTCGAACTGTATAGTTCGGGTTCGTACCGAATTTTGGGGTGTCCGTGACACGGACCCGAACCCGGACATTTTCGTAAAAGTCCGGGTTCGGGTTCGGTGTTCGTCGCTTTCTTGGCGCTTTTGTGACGCTTTCTTGGCGCTTTTTGAAAGGCTGCAAAGCAGCCAATCAACAAGCGTCATACTACTTGCCCCAAGAGGCCGTCACAGCCATGCCTACTATTGGCATGGCTGTGATTGGCCAGAGCACCATGTGACCCAGCCTCTATTTAAGCTGGAGTCACATAGCGCCGCCCGTCACTCTGCTCTGATTAGCGTAGGGAGAGGTTGCGGATGCGACAGTAGGGCGAGATTAGGCAGATTAACTCCTCCAAAGGACTTCACTTGATTAATCGATCGATCTGCAGCTGTGCATCATTGAGCTGCTGAAATTCAAATGCTCACTCACTGTTTTTAGGCTGCCCAGACCGTTTGTCAGTCACTTTTTTCTGGGGTGATCGGCGGCCATTTTGTGTCTTGTGCGGTGCTGCGACCAAGTGCATCCAAGCTGCGACCAAGTGCATTTAACCCTCAATGGTGTGGTTGTTTTTTGGCTAAAGCCTACATCAGGGTGAAGCTGTCACACCAAGTGCATTTAACCAGCAATAGTCTGTTCATTTTTTGGCCATATACTAAATCAGGGGCAAGCTGCGCCTGTCACCAAGTGCATTTAACCCTCAATGGTGTGGTTGTTTTTGGCTAAAGCCTACATCAGGGTGAAGCTGTCACACCAAGTGCATTTAACCAGCAATAGTCTGTTTATTTTTTGGCCATATACTACATCAGGGGCAAGCTGCGCCCGTCACCAAGTGCATTTAACCCTCAGTAGTGTGGTTGGTCAAGCTGTGACACCAAGTGCATTTAACCAGCAATAGTCTGTTCATTTTTTGGCCATATACTACATCAGGGGCAAGCTGCGCCCGTCACCAAGTGCATTTAACCCTCAGTAGTGTGGTTGGTCAAGCTATCACACCAAGTGCATTTAACCAGCAATAGTCTGTTCATTTTTTGGCCATATACTAAATCAGGGGCAAGCTGCGCCCGTCACCAAGTGCATTTAACCAGCAATAGTCTGTTTATTTTTTGGCCATATACTACATCAGGGGCAAGCTGCGCCCGTCACCAAGTGCATTTAACCCTCAGTAGTGTGGTTCGTCAAGCTGTGACACCAAGTGCATTTAACCAGCAATAGTCTGTTCATTTTTTGGCCATATACTACATCAGGGGCAAGCTGCGCCCGTCACCAAGTGCATTTAACCAGCAATAGTGTGGTTATTTTTTGGCCATATCCCAGTCTAATTCTGTCACTAAATCCATACCGGTCACCCAGCGCCTAAATACTAGGCCTCAAATTTATATCCCGCTAAATCTCTCGTTACCGCTGTCCTGTTGTGGCTGGGAAAGTTATTTAGTGTCCGTCAAAGCACATCTTTTGTTCTGGGTTGAAGTACAATTCCCAATTTAGCAATTTCATAATTTAGTGGTTCCTGCTATATCAGAGCTATTTGAAATCTATCCCTAAAAGGGTATATAATATTCAAGGTGCACATAGGGTCATTCAGAATAACTTCACACACACCCGCTACTGTGCATTTCCAAGTCTAATTCTGTCGCTAAATCCATACCGGTCACCCAGCGCCTAAATACTAGGCCTCAAATTTATATCCCGCTAAATCTCTCGTTACCGCTGTCCTGTTGTGGCTGGGAAAGTTATTTAGTGTCCGTCAAAGCACATTTTTTGTTCTGGGTTGAAATACAATTCCCAATTTAGCAATTTCATAATTTAGTGGTTTCTGCTATATCAGAGCTATTTGAAATCTATCCCTAAAAGGGTATATAATATTCAAGGTGCACATTGGGTCATTCAGAATAACTTCACACACACCCGCTACTGTGTATTTCCAAGTCTAATTCTGTCACTAAACCCATACCTGTCACACAGCGCCTAAATACTAGGCCTCAAATTTATATCCTGCTAAATCTCTCGTTACCGCTGTCCTGTTGTGGCTGGGAAAGTTATTTAGTGTCCGTCAAAGCACATTTTTTGTTCTGGGTTGAAATACAATTCCCAATTTAGCAATTTCATAATTTAGTGGTTTCTGCTATATCAGAGCTATTTGAAATCTATCCCTAAAAGGGTATATAATATTCAAGGTGCACATTGGGTCATTCAGAATAACTTCACACACACCCGCTACTGTGTATTTCCAAGTCTAATTCTGTCACTAAACCCATACCTGTCACCCAGCGCCTAAATACTAGGCCTCAAATTTATATCCTGCTAAATCTCTCGTTACCGCTGTCCTGTTGTGGCTGGGAAAGTTATTTAGTGTCCGTCAAAGCACATTTTTTGTTCTGGGTTGAAATACAATTCCCAATTTAGCAATTTCATAATTTAGTGGTTTCTGCTATATCAGAGCTATTTGAAATCTATCCCTAAAAGGGTAGATCATATTGAAGGTGCACATAGGGTCATTCAGAATAACTTCACACACACCCGCTACTGTGCATTTCCAAGTCTAATTCTGTCACTAAACCCATGCCTGTCACCCAGCGCCTAAATACTAGGCCTCAAATTGATATCCCGCTAAATCTCTCGTTACAGCTGTCCTGTTGTGGCTGGGAAAGTTATTTAGTGTCCGTCAAAGCACATTTTTTGTTCTGGGTTGAAATACAATTCCCAATTTAGCAATTTAAAAATTTAGTGGTTTCTGCTGTATCAGAGCTATTTGAAATCTAGCCCTAAAAGGGTAGATCATATTGAAGGTGCACATAGGGTCATTCAGAATAACTTCACACACCCGCTACTGTGCATTTCCAAGTCTAATTCTGTCACTAAACCCATACCTGTCACCCAGCGCCTAAATACTAGGCCTCAAATTTATATCCAGCTGAATTTGAATACAATACATTGGGTCAAATAATATTTTTGTTGTTGTGGTGAACGATAACAATGAGGAAAACATCTAGTAAGGGACGCGGACATGGTCGTGGTGGTGTTAGTGGATCCTCTGGTGCTGGGAGAGGACGTGGCCGTTCTGCCACATCCACACGTCCTAGTGTACCAACTACCTCAGGTCCCAGTAGCCGCCAGAATTTACAGCGATATATGGTGGGGCCCAATGCCGTTCTAAGGATGGTAAGGCCTGAGCAGGTACAGGCATTAGTCAATTGGGTGGCCGACAGTGGATCCAGCACGTTCACATTATCTCCCACCCAGTCTTCTGCAGAAAGCGCACAGATGGCACCTGAAAACCAACCCCATCAGTCTGTCACATCACCCCCATGCATACCAGGGAAACTGTCTCAGCCTCAAGTTATGCAGGAGTCTCTTATGCTGTTTGAAGACTCCGCTGGCAGGGTTTCCCAAGGGCATCCACCTAGCCCTTCCCCAGCGTTGAAAGATATAGAATGCACTGACGCACAACCACTTATGTTTCCTGATGATGAGGACATGGGAATACCACCTCAGCATGTCTCTGATGATGACGAAACACAGGTGCCAACTGCTGCGTCTTTCTGCAGTGTGCAGACTGAACAGGAGGTCAGGGATCAAGACTGGGTGGAAGACGATGCAGGGGATGATGAGGTCCTAGACCCCACATGGAATGAAGGTCGTGCCACTGACTTTCACAGTTCGGAGGAAGAGGCAGTGGTGAGACCGAGCCAACAGCGTAGCAAAAGAGGGAGCAGTGGGCAAAAGCAGAACACCCGCCGCCAAGAGACTCCGCCTGCTACTGCCCGCCGCCATCTGGGACCGAGCACCCCAAAGGCAGCTTCAAGGAGTTCCCTGGCATGGCACTTCTTCAAACAATGTGCTGACGACAAGACCCGAGTGGTTTGCACGCTGTGCCATCAGAGCCTGAAGCGAGGCATTAACGTTCTGAACCTGAGCACAACCTGCATGACCAGGCACCTGCATGCAAAGCATGAACTGCAGTGGAGTAAACACCTTAAAACCAAGGAAGTCACTCAGGCTCCCCCTGCTACCTCTTCTGCTGCTGCCGCCTCGGCCTCTTCCTCCGCCTCTGGAGGAACGTTGGCACCTGCCGCCCAGCAAACAGGGGATGTACCACCAACACCACCACCACCACCTCCGTCACCAAGCGTCTCAACCATGTCACACGGCAGCGTTCAGCTCTCCATCTCACAAACATTTGAGAGAAAGCGTAAATTCCCACCTAGCCACCCTCGATCCCTGGCCCTGAATGCCAGCATTTCTAAACTACTGGCCTATGAAATGCTGTCATTTAGGCTGGTGGACACAGACAGCTTCAAACAGCTCATGTCGCTTGCTGTCCCACAGTATGTTGTTCCCAGCCGCCACTACTTCTCCAAGAGAGCCGTGCCTTCCCTGCACAACCAAGTATCCGATAAAATCAAGTGTGCACTGCGCAACGCCATCTGTGGCAAGGTCCACCTAACCACAGATACGTGGACCAGTAAGCACGGCCAGGGACGCTATATCTCCCTAACTGCACACTGGGTAAATGTAGTGGCAGCTGGGCCCCAGGCGGAGAGCTGTTTGGCGCACGTCCTTCCGCCGCCAAGGATCGCAGGGCAACATTCTTTGCCTCCTGTTGCCACCTCCTCCTTCTCGGCTTCCTCCTCCTCTTCTTCCACCTGCTCATCCAGTCAGCCACACACCTTCACCACCAACTTCAGCACAGCCCGGGGTAAACGTCAGCAGGCCATTCTGAAACTCATATGTTTGGGGGACAGGCCCCACACCGCACAGGAGTTGTGGCGGGGTATAGAACAACAGACCGACGAGTGGTTGCTGCCGGTGAGCCTCAAGCCCGGCCTGGTGGTGTGCGATAATGGGCGAAATCTCGTTGCAGCTCTGGGACTAGCCAATTTGACGCACATCCCTTGCTTGGCGCATGTGCTGAATTTGGTGGTGCAGAAGTTCATTCACAACTACCCCGACATGTCAGAGCTGCTGCATAAAGTGCGGGCCGTCTGTTCGCGCTTCCGGCGTTCACATCCTGCTGCTGCTCGCCTGTCTGCGCTACAGCGTAACTTCGGCCTTCCCGCTCACCGCCTCATATGCGACGTGCCCACCAGGTGGAACTCCACCTTGCACATGCTGGACAGATTGTGCGAGCAGCAGCAGGCCATAGTGGAGTTTCAGCTGCAGCACGCACGGGTCAGTCGCACTACAGAACAGCACCACTTCACCACCAATGACTGGGCCTCCATGCGAGACCTGTGTGCCCTGTTGCGCTGTTTCGAGTACTCCACCAACATGGCCAGTGGCGATGACGCCGTTATCAGCGTTACAATACCACTTCTATGTCTCCTTGAGAAAACACTTAGGGCGATGATGCAAGAGGAGGTGGCCCAGGAGGAGGAGGAGGAGGAGGAAGAGGGGTCATTTTTAGCACTTTCAGGCCAGTCTCTTCGAAGTGACTCAGAGGGAGGTTTTTGGCAACAGCAGAGGCCAGGTACAAATGTGGCCAGACAGGGCCCACTACTGGAGGACGAGGAGGACGGTGGAGGAGGATGAGGATGAAGCATGGTCACAGCGGGGTGGCACCCAACGCAGCTCGGGTCCATCACTGGTGCGTGGCTGGGGGGAAAGGCAGGACGATGACGATACGCCTCCCACAGAGGACAGCTTGTCCTTACCCCTGGGCAGCCTGGCACACATGAGCGACTACATGCTGCAGTGCCTGCGCAACGACAGCAGAGTTGCCCACATTTTAACCTGTGCGGACTACTGGGTTGCCACCCTGCTGGATCCACGCTACAAAGACAATGTGCCCACCTTACTTCCTGCACTGGAGCGTGATAGGAAGATGCGCGAGTACAAGCGCACGTTGGTAGACGCGCTACTGAGAGCATTCCCAAATGTCACAGGGGAACAAGTGGAAGCCCAAGGCCAAGGCAGAGGAGGAGCAAGAGGTCGCCAAGGCAGCTGTGTCAATGCCAGCTCCTTTGAGGGCAGGGTTAGCATGGCAGAGATGTGGAAAACTTTTGTCAACACGCCACAGCTAACTGCACCACCACCTGATACGCAACGTGTTAGCAGGAGGCAACATTTCACTAACATGGTGGAACAGTACGTGTGCACACCCCTCCACGTACTGACTGATGGTTCGGCCCCATTCAACTTCTGGGTCTCTAAATTGTCCACGTGGCCAGAGCTAGCCTTTTATGCCTTGGAGGTGCTGGCCTGCCCGGCGGCCAGCGTTTTGTCTGAACGTGTATTCAGCACGGCAGGGGGCGTCATTACAGACAAACGCAGCTGCCTGTCTACAGCCAATGTGGACAAGCTGACGTTCATAAAAATGAACCAGGCATGGATCCCACAGGATCTGTCCGTCCCTTGTCCAGATTAGACATTAACTACCTCCCCTTAACCATATATTATTGGACTCCAGGGCACTTCCTCATTCAATCCTATTTTTATTTTCATTTTACCATTATATTGCGAGGCTACCCAAAGTTGAATGAACCTCTGCTGTGTCTGGGTGCCGGGGCCTAAATATATGCCAATGGACTGTTCCAATGTTGGGTGACGTGAAGCCTGATTCTCTGCTATGACATGCAGACTGATTCTCTGCTGACATGAAGCCAGATTCTCTGTTACGAGACCTCCCTCCTCTGCCTGGGTGCTGGGCCTAAATATATGCCAATGGACTGTTGCAGTGGTGGCTGACGTGAAGCCTCATTCTCTGCTATGACATGCAGACTGATTCTCTGCTGACATGAAGCCAGATTCTCTGTTACGAGACCTCCCTCCTCTGCCTGGGTGCTGGGCCTAAATATATGCCAATGGACTGTTGCAGTGGTGGCTGACGTGAAGCCTCATTCTCTGCTATGACATACAGACTGATTCTCTGCTGACATGAAGCCAGATTCTCTGTTACGAGACCTCCCTCCTCTGCCTGGGTGCTGGGCCTAAATATATGCCAATGGACTGTTGCAGTGGTGGCTGACGTGAAGCCTCATTCTCTGCTATGACATGCAGACTGATTCTCTGCTGACATGAAGCCAGATTCTCTGTTACGGGACCTCTCTCCTCTGCCTGTGTGTGTGCTGGGCCTAAATATATGCCAATGGACTGTTGCAGTGGTGGCTGACGTGAAGCCTCATTCTCTGCTATGACATGCAGACTAATTCTCTGCTGACATGAAGACAGATTCTCTGTTACGGGACCTCTCTCCTCTGCCTGTGTGTGCGCTGGGCCTAAATATATGCCAATGGACTGTTGCAGTGGTGGCTGACGTGAAGCCTCATTCTCTGCTATGACATGCAGACTGATTCTCTGCTGACATGAAGCCAGATTCTCTGTTACGGGACCTCTCTCCTCTGCCTGTGTGTGTGCTGGGCCTAAATATATGCCAATGGACTGTTGCAGTGGTGGCTGACGTGAAGCCTCATTCTCTGCTATGACATGCAGACTGATTCTCTGCTGACATGAAGACAGATTCTCTGTTACGGGACCTCCCTCCTCTGCCTGGGTGCTGGGCCTAAATATATGCCAATGGACTGTTGCAGTGGTGGCTGACGTGAAGCCTCATTCTCTGCTATGACATGCAGACTGATTCTCTGCTGACATGAAGCCAGATTCTCTGTTACGGGACCTCTCTCCTCTGCCTGTGTGTGTGCTGGGCCTAAATATATGCCAATGGACTGTTGCAGTGGTGGCTGACGTGAAGCCTCATTCTCTGCTATGACATGCAGACTGATTCTCTGCTGACATGAAGACAGATTCTCTGTTACGGGACCTCCCTCCTCTGCCTGGGTGCTGGGCCTAAATATATGCCAATGGACTGTTGCAGTGGTGGCTGACGTGAAGCCTCATTCTCTGCTATGACATGCAGACTAATTCTCTGCTGACATGAAGACAGATTCTCTGTTACGGGACCTCTCTCCTCTGCCTGTGTGTGTGCTGGGCCTAAATATATGCCAATGGACTGTTGCAGTGGTGGCTGACGTGAAGCCTCATTCTCTGCTATGACATGCAGACTGATTCTCTGCTGACATGAAGCCAGATTCTCTGTTACGAGACCTCCCTCCTCTGCCTGGGTGCTGGGCCTAAATATATGCCAATGGACTGTTGCAGTGGTGGCTGACGTGAAGCCTCATTCTCTGCTATGACATGCAGACTGATTCTCTGCTGACATGAAGCCAGATTCTCTGTTACGGGACCTCTCTCCTCTGCCTGTGTGTGTGCTGGGCCTAAATATATGCCAATGGACTGTTGCAGTGGTGGCTGACGTGAAGCCTCATTCTCTGCTATGACATGCAGACTGATTCTCTGCTGACATGAAGACAGATTCTCTGTTACGGGACCTCCCTCCTCTGCCTGTGTGTGTGCTGGGCCTAAATATATGCCAATGGACTGTTGCACTGGTGGCTGACGTGAAGCCTCATTCTCTGCTATGACATGCAGACTAATTCTCTGCTGACATGAAGCCAGATTGTCTGTTACGGGACCTCCCTCCTCTGCCTGGGTGCTGGGCCTAAATATATGCCAATGGACTGTTGCAGTGGTGGCTGACGTGAAGCCTCATTCTCTGCTATGACATGCAGACAAATTCTCTGCTGACATGAAGACAGATTCTCTGTTACGGGACCTCTCTCCTCTGCCTGTGTGTGTGCTGGGCCTAAATATATGCCAATGGACTGTTGCAGTGGTGGCTGACGTGAAGCCTCATTCTCTGCTATGACATGCAGACTGATTCTCTGCTGACATGAAGACAGATTCTCTGTTACGGGACCTCCCTCCTCTGCCTGGGTGCTGGGCCTAAATATATGCCAATGGACTGTTGCAGTGGTGGCTGACGTGAAGCCTCATTCTCTGCTATGACATGCAGACTAATTCTCTGCTGACATGAAGACAGATTGTCTGTTACGGGACCTCTCTCCTCTGCCTGTGTGTGTGCTGGGCCTAAATATATGCCAATGGACTGTTGCAGTGGTGGCTGACGTGAAGCCTCATTCTCTGCTATGACATGCAGACTGATTCTCTGCTGACATGAAGCCAGATTCTCTGTTACGAGACCTCCCTCCTCTGCCTGGGTGCTGGGCCTAAATATATGCCAATGGACTGTTGCAGTGGTGGCTGACGTGAAGCCTCATTCTCTGCTATGACATGCAGACTGATTCTCTGCTGACATGAAGACAGATTCTCTGTTACGGGACCTCTCTCCTCTGCCTGGGTGCTGGGCCTAAATATATGCCAATGGACTGTTGCAGTGGTGGCTGACGTGAAGCCTCATTCTCTGCTATGACATGCAGACTAATTCTCTGCTGACATGAAGACAGATTCTCTGTTACGGGACCTCTCTCCTCTGCCTGTGTGTGTGCTGGGCCTAAATATATGCCAATGGACTGTTGCAGTGGTGGCTGACGTGAAGCCTCATTCTCTGCTATGACATGCAGACTGATTCTCTGCTGACATGAAGACAGATTCTCTGTTACGGGACCTCCCTCCTCTGCCTGGGTGCTGGGCCTAAATATATGCCAATGGACTGTTGCAGTGGTGGCTGACGTGAAGCCTCATTCTCTGCTATGACATGCAGACTGATTCTCTGCTGACATGAAGCCAGATTCTCTGTTACGGGACCTCTCTCCTCTGCCTGTGTGTGTGCTGGGCCTAAATATATGCCAATGGACTGTTGCAGTGGTGGCTGACGTGAAGCCTCATTCTCTGCTATGACATGCAGACTAATTCTCTGCTGACATGAAGACAGATTCTCTGTTAGGGGACCTCTCTCCTCTGCCTGTGTGTGTGCTGGGCCTAAATATATGCCAATGGACTGTTGCAGTGGTGGCTGACGTGAAGCCTCATTCTCTGCTATGACATGCAGACTGATTCTCTGCTGACATGAAGACAGATTCTCTGTTACGGGACCTCCCTCCTCTGCCTGGGTGCTGGGCCTAAATATATGCCAATGGACTGTTGCAGTGGTGGCTGACGTGAAGCCTCATTCTCTGCTATGACATGCAGACTGATTCTCTGCTGACATGAAGCCAGATTCTCTGTTACGGGAC
The DNA here is from genome assembly GCF_014858855.1 of Bufo gargarizans. Taxonomy (NCBI): domain Eukaryota; kingdom Metazoa; phylum Chordata; class Amphibia; order Anura; family Bufonidae; genus Bufo; species Bufo gargarizans. The sequence continues at coordinate 92,874,050 of NC_058088.1, read as the reverse complement.
CTCTCTCCTCTGCCTGTGTGTGTGCTGGGCCTAAATATATGCCAATGGACTGTTGCAGTGGTGGCTGACGTGAAGCCTCATTCTCTGCTATGACATGCAGACTAATTCTCTGCTGACATGAAGACAGATTCTCTGTTACGGGACCTCTCTCCTCTGCCTGTGTGTGTGCTGGGCCTAAATATATGCCAATGGACTGTTGCAGTGGTGGCTGACGTGAAGCCTCATTCTCTGCTATGACATGCAGACTGATTCTCTGCTGACATGAAGACAGATTCTCTGTTACGGGACCTCCCTCCTCTGCCTGGGTGCTGGGCCTAAATATATGCCAATGGACTGTTGCAGTGGTGGCTGACGTGAAGCCTCATTCTCTGCTATGACATGCAGACTGATTCTCTGCTGACATGAAGCCAGATTCTCTGTTACGGGACCTCTCTCCTCTGCCTGTGTGTGTGCTGGGCCTAAATATATGCCAATGGACTGTTGCAGTGGTGGCTGACGTGAAGCCTCATTCTCTGCTATGACATGCAGACTAATTCTCTGCTGACATGAAGACAGATTCTCTGTTACGGGACCTCTCTCCTCTGCCTGTGTGTGTGCTGGGCCTAAATATATGCCAATGGACTGTTGCAGTGGTGGCTGACGTGAAGCCTCATTCTCTGCTATGACATGCAGACTGATTCTCTGCTGACATGAAGACAGATTCTCTGTTACGGGACCTCCCTCCTCTGCCTGGGTGCTGGGCCTAAATATATGCCAATGGACTGTTGCAGTGGTGGCTGACGTGAAGCCTCATTCTCTGCTATGACATGCAGACTAATTCTCTGCTGACATGAAGACAGATTCTCTGTTACGGGACCTCTCTCCTCTGCCTGGGTGCTGGGCCTAAATTTATGAAAATGGACTCTTACAGTGGTGGGTGACGTGAAGCCAGATTCTCTGCTATGGGACCTCTCTCCAATTGATTTTGGTTAATTTTTATTTATTTAATTTGTATTTTTATTCATTTCCCTATCCACATTTGTTTGCAGGGGATTTACCTACATGTTGCTGCCTTTTGCAGCCCTCTAGCTCTTTCCTGGGCTTTTTTACAGCCTTTTTAGTGCCGAAAAGTTCGGGTCCCCATTGACTTCAATGGGGTTCGGGTTCGGGACGAAGTTCGGATCGGGTTCGGATCCCGAACCCGAACATTTCCGGGATGTTCGGCCGAACTTCTCGAACCCGAACATCCAGGTGTTCGCTCAACTCTAGTAGTTTTGTAATGATTCCTCGACTTTCTGCCACGTGAGTGAATCTGCAGCAAGTTATAATAGTCAGCCACAATACATTAGTATTTAGATTGATTTACAGTTCTTTATAGACTGTTCCCAGGCAGATAAACACTGTCTTTTTGGGGGCTGCTACGTGCACATCCAGAGGGGTTTCTGAGGAAAATAAAATCACACTGATGAGTCAGATTGTCAAATGTGTTTTTTAATCTTTACTGTAGTAAATATAATCTGTGTAAACAACCACAATATAGTTATCCCCAATAGAACCTTTTCTACTCACCATGGGAGCAGACATTCCTTTTGAAGAAGCCTGAAAATTAATTGATTTTTTTTAATTAAAGGGATATTTAATTAATTCACTATTAAATCAGGAAAGATGCCTTGTAGGGATAGCTCAGCTGAATTAAATAATAGCTTTCACTTAGTGATCTGTTCCCTCAGTGTGGAGAAAAAATACATTTAATCCATATGCAAATGAGCAGTAAAGTGCACCAAGGGCCAGCTAAAGCCACTCTGTGCACCCTGGCTCATCCTGTTTTATTTGTCAGCCCCTCGTTCTCCTTCTTCATTGACAGGGCCCAGGTCCCTGCAAAGTTATCTTGCTTGGACCTGTTAATGAAGGAGAGGGAGGGGCTAGCAAAGGAAAAAAGGAGGAGCAAGGGTGCACAGTGGCTTAGGCCTGCAGCTCTGAGTGGGAAGGATGCCCAAAAAGCAGGCGTGCAGGCCTTTGTAAGCCAACCCTTGCAGATCTTTAATGTTTGCATATAAAGCAGAATGTATAGGTGATATAGGTGATATTGTAAATATCTGCATGTATTTATGAGTATGTTTCAGCCAGCAACTCTCATATAATGTCCGAAATTAATAATTTATTTGCCACCATATTGTGACTGATCTGTAAACTGTTTGCAGGTCTTGCATCATTTATTACAGTCTGATAGCAGCCATGTGCTTTCTATTCTATTCTATTCTATTCTAACCATGTTCTCTCATGGACATTATTTCTGTATGCATGTTTCAGGTTATGATGTGCCTCTTGTCCTTCTGTAAGCATATTAACATTTTGAAATTGTTGTTGTGATTATAACTAAACACTATGAAAAATTTGATTTGCAAAGAATGCGAATTTCCTCGTGCTTAGTGGTAATAAATCGCAATTTTTCCAAAAATGGCGGCTACACATGTGAGTACTTAGGGCAGTGATGGCGAACCTTTTAAAGACCGAGTGCCCAAATCGCAACCCAAATCCCACTTACTTATCGCAAAGTGTCAATGGCAATTTAACCTTAATGTTGAGGTTTTATTTTATAAAAACTCATACATTCACATCTTTTGCTTTAAAAGAAAACCGGAATTAGACCGGAATTTTGTTTCCATGAAATCACAATGACGGCCACAAAGGAGGTTGATCCATGACCTCTGTAGGGGCAGGAACAGAGAAGAGATTAAACTGCCCCCTCCCACCTCCATTCCCCAGTGTTTCAAAGATTACTGAGTGCCAGAATCATAAGCAGAAAAATTCAAGGTATTACATCATACCCCGAAAGGGAGACACAAGGTATTACTTCATACCAAAAAAATTTTAAAAAAGGGGGGGGAAATATGGGCCGTCATGGTGATTTCATGGAAACAGTAAGTCTAATTCTGGTTTTCCATTTCATCACCATGACTGCCACACAGGAGAATTATAAAATTATACATTTTAGGGGAGGGGGGGGGGCAACCGCTAGAAGGACCTTGCGTCCATAGGAAAGGTTGGAAGACCTGGATAAGTCTAAGCGGTAAGGTCTGACAAAAGTGTGTATGCTTGACCAGGTGGCCGCCCTGCATATGTCATCTAGTGAAGCTCCTGCTCTTACTGCAAAGGTGGTGGAAACTGCTCTAGTGGAATAGGCCCGAACATTTACGGGAGGATCCAGGTTCTGAAGCTTGTAGGAGAGAGAGATGGTATCTTTAATCCATTGGGCAATGGAAGACCTAGAGACCTTCGATACCCTATTCTTTCCTGCAAACTGGATGAGAAGACTGTCAGATTTTCTAAATTCTTTTGTGGCTTCCAGGTATCTTAGTACAGTGCATCTGACGTCAAGAGTAAGGAAGTCACTCTCCCTCTGTTTTTTGGTTTGTCGCAAAAGGATGGGAGGATGATTTCCTGACTTCTGTGATAGTTGGAGACTACCTTGGGCATAAATCCCGGATCTAGTTTTAAGATGATTTTGTCGTCAGAGATGGTGAGATAAAGTTCTCTTATGGAGAGTGCTTCTATCTCTCCCAGCCTCCTGGCTGAAGTAATGGCTATGAGAAATGCAGTCTTTTAAGGAGAGTATTTTTATTGTGCAGTTTTCCAGAGGTTCAAAGGGAGGATGCATAAGTATGTTAAGGACTAGGTTTAGGTCCCAGGTATGAGTACGAGACCTTAAGGAGGGCCTTAGCCTGATTGCTGCTCTGATAAACCACTTAATCCACCTATGATCAGCGAGACTGGTGTCGAAGAAGGTACTAAGTGCGGAGATTTGCACTTTCAATGTAGAGGGAGTAAGCCCCATCTCCAGACCGTTCTGTAGGAAGTCAAGGATTTTCTGGATGTTAGGTTCCCTGAGGTTTGGTTCTATCTCTCCAGACCATGAGCAAAACATTTTCCATATTTTAAGTTATATTGCTGATGTCACTTTTTTCCGACAGTATTTCATTGTAGAAATGACTCTGTCAGAAAGACCTTGGTGTTTCAGTATGTCGACCTCAGGATCCAGGCTGGGAGCTTGAAGAACTCTGGGTGAGAGTGAAGGATGGGGCCTTGGTGAAGAAGGTCCCGGATAGGTGGTAACTTCCAGGGTTCCTCTATTGCTAGTTTCCGGAGTAGGGGGAACCAGCTATTTTTTGGCCAGAAAGGTGTGATCAGTATGATCAGTCTTCCCTTCCATGATTTTCTGGATTATTCTCGGGATCAGGGGGAGAGGGGGAAAGGCGTATGCCAAGCCCCAATTCCAAGTTAGTGATAGAGCTTTGATTCTCCAGGGGTGGTCTTTTGGGTTCAGCGAGCAGAATGTTCTTAGTTTTGCATTTTCTTTTGAGGCGAATAGGTCTATCGTAGGGAGGCCCCATCTCCTGGTTATCGTCTCGAACACTTCTTGTTTCAATGACCACTCTGAGTGGTCTATTTTTCGTCTGCTGAGGAAGTCTGCTTCCTAGTTCAGAGAGCCTTTCAAGTGGACTGCCAAAATAGATCTCACTTCTTTCTCTGCCCAGGAGAATATTTCTTCCGCAACGCACTGGAGTCTTTTTGAGTGTGTACCTCCCTGATGTCTGAGGTATGAGACAGTTGTCATGTTGTCCGATAGGATCTTTACATGGCGGTTTTTTAGAAGCTCCCTGGCTGCATTCAGGCTCTTCCAGACAGCGTACAGTTCCCTGAAATTGGAAGATTGATTGGACGTTTCCTTCCCCCAGGAACCCTGGTAGTATCTGTCCTCGACCTTTGCCCCCCAGCCTGAATTGCTGGCGTCCGTGAGGATTGTGATTGATGGGGATCTGTTCCATGGGACTCCCCTGGACAAGTTTTTCTCCACTGTCCACCAGGATAGGGATATCTTTACGGAGCTTGGGATCTGCAACCTGTGGTCTAAATATCCAAATTTTTTGTTCCAGCGATTCAGAATCAAACTTTGCATGACACGATAATGTGCCCATTCTACTGAGGGGATGCAGGAAGTTAGAAGGCCCAAGAGGCTCATTGCCTCTCTTATAGAATGTACTCTTTTCAATTAGAATCTTTTTATCTTCTGTTTGAGGGCCTGGATTTTGACCTGAGGGAGAAAGGTTTTTTGTTTTTGTGAGTCCAGGGTTACACCTAGGAAGGTCACGCTCGTGGAGGGATGTAGAACAGACTTTGATCTGTTCACTATCCAGCCCAGCTCCGCCAGACGGGACAAAAATGTTTCTAAGTGAGGTAGAAGGAGAGTCCTTGAATCACCTATGATAAAAAAGTCGTCCAGGTATGGTACTATGTTGAGTCCCTCTTGTCTCATAGGTGCCACCATTTCTATTACCAGTTTTGTAAAGAGTCTCGGAGCGGATGAGATCCCGAATGGGAGGGCTGTGAACTGGAAGTGGAGCATCCGGTTGTGTAAGTCCTGAACTGCAAATCTCAGGAATTTTTGATGGTTGGGATGGATTGGGATATGATAATATGCATCCCTTAAATCGACCGAGCACATGACTGCTCCCATATTTATCAGGGGGATAATCGACTTCAGGGATTGACTTCATTTTGAATCTCCTGTATAGGACAAATTTGTTCAAGTGCTTCAGATTTATTATCTTACTAGAAACAGAGTTGAATAGTATCCCTGTTTTAATTGGGAAACTGGGACTGGAACAACCGCTCCCTTTTCCACTAGTTCTTGGACACCTGAAAGAATGTTTTGTCAGGAATTTCTGGAACCTACATTTGTGATGACGAATTTTGTTGGGGGGATGGAAGTGAACTCAATTTTGTATCCTGACCGAATGATTTCCAGAGCCCAGGGATTTTTTGTTATCTTCTCCCAGGGGCCAAGGAAATCTCTCAGCCTCCCCCCAACAATGGCGTCATTGCTTGTCGTCAGACTTAGTCTGGGGTTTGAAAAGGAAGCACCTACCTTTACCCCCTTTAGGGTAGGCCCGGCAGCCTGATTTGCCCTTGCCCTTATAGGACCTGTTCTGGCTGGCATAAGGACGAAAGGACTGGTTCCTTCTATAGGGTCTATCTTCTGGGAAGCCCTTCTTTTTATCCGCAGCCTTCTCTAGGATTTTGTCTAAGACAGGGCCAAACACGTATTCCCCTGAGAAGGGGATAGAGCAAAGCTTCATCTTGGAGGCTTTGTCCCCCGACCAGGACTTCATCCATAGCGCTCTACTAGCAGCATTAGATAAGCTCGCATCCCTGGCGCTGAATCGAATGGATTCAGCCGAGGCGTCAGCTAAAAACCCTGTAGCAGATTTCAGTAGTGGTAAGGACTGAAGGATTTCTTCTCTAGAAGTTCTGTTCCTTAAGTGATTCTCCAGTTCGTTCAACCACAGGAACATGGATCTGGCCACGGACGTGGCCGCTATATTTGTTTTGAGCCCGTACATGGATGCCTCCCATGATTTTCTTAGAAGGGCATCTTTTTATTTACTTTAGCCACCTGGACATCTATTTTTGGAGTTTAATCAAACATTTTTGACTGAGATGGGTCAAAAACTAAACGATTTTTGAATTCTTTGGATATTCCCAATCTTTTTTTTTCCGGTTCAGACCATACTTCCAACACCATATCTCTGATGTTCACATTTATGGGAAATACCATTGCCCTTTTTACTCTCAGCCCCCTGAACATTTCATCCTGGATGGAATGAGTCTTAGGGGCCTCCTCAATCTCCATGGTGGCACGAACCGCTTTTAATAGGTCGTGCATCTTCATAGCAGAGAAATAGAATTTCCTATCATTTTCCGAAATTTCTCCTTCGGAAAGGGAGGCGTCCTCCTCACAAGGTCTGGAGGAGGAAGCCTCATCCTTCATGTCCGAATCAGAAGAAGAAAAATCTTTTATCCTCGGCCGTTTAGGTGGTTGAGGTTGGGGATCGGGTACCCAGGACCTGGCGGCTCTCAGCTCCTCCTGAACCACCGAACGGATGCTTTCCATAAGCGAAGGCTGTTCTTGGCGGATTACATCCGAAATACAGTCTTTGCATAACTTTTTTGCATATCCCTCAGGTAGTTTTTTTGAGCAGGTTAAACAGCGGGAAGGCTTTTTAATCTTTTTCTGTGCCTCCTTAACCTGGGGATACAAAAAATAAAGATGGAGGAGAGCAGTCAGGGAAGACATGAGGATACCAAAAAGTTTAACGATTTAAGTAATAGGGGTCCCACCAGGGGAACTTACGGGAGGCAGCATGGGGGCATCAGGCTCCAAAGAAACCTGCAGCTCAGCACCTGACATGCTGGGGGTGCCAATGGATATCTGGTACTTACTCAGACCTCAGATCAGTGTCTACCATGGCTTGCCCGCTTCTTATACTGCTCTGTCTCTCGTCCATGAAGACTTCCGGGTTGGTCACATGACCGGGAGCAGGAAGTGACGTCATTATTCGTTGACTTGCACGCACACCAGCCGCTGCACTGCCCGCCCCACCGGGGAGTGGAGGAATTATGCGGCACGGGAGCAGGCTCCTGATGAACCAGAACGAGTCCTTTCGATACCCCCAGCCCAGCATAAGCTCCCGCTGGAGCTAAGGTAAGAGAGACCAGGAGACCGTCCTCGGATCTCCTGGCGCTAAGGTAAAATAAAAATTAAAAAGAGATAGCTTCCTCTTCATCTCCCTGACGAGCAGGGAGACTCTTCTCCGCCCCTGGCCTCAGTAGGGCAATTTAACCTCTTCTCTGTTCCTGCCCCTACAGAGGTCATGGGTCAACCTCCTGTGTGGCCGTCATGATGATGAAATGGAAAAATACAATAACAGACCTTTCAATGATACAAACAACTTTTCATTGAAAAGTAAAAAGGTAAAAGATTGCAATTAATGTGATTTTTGCTGTTATATGCATGCTGACAATTTGTCAAATCTTGGCTCATACTTTGTAAGTTTGAGAGCAACACATGCAGCACTGAGGTCGTCTGTTAGTCTGTTTCTGATGTCAGATTTGATATAATTCAAAGCTGAAGAAAACAGCTGCTCACAAGCATAAGATGATCCAAACAAAGTAAGTAAAGCAATCGCAAGTGCTTTCATAGACGTAAAGTTATTTGGCAGAGAATTCCACACTTTAAGGATCTCATTTTCAGAACTAACTGTGCTGTCCTTTGTCATCCCTTCCATCTTCTCAAGTGTTTCAAGCAGGTCAGAGAATTTATTTTTCCAGATAGAGCTTTCTTGAAATTCCAATAGCTCCATTTCCAGACTTCCTAAAACTAACCAGTCTAAGAAGGAAAGATCAAGTTCTTTAAATTTGGCTTTATCTGGAGGAGTGAGAAAACACAGGGTTGTCTCCAATTTACAGAATTGTAAAAATCTTTTACTAAAATTCACCTTCGCAGCTGCTAGGATGCTAGAAAATTCCTTGTAGATTTCCTGGTGGCTCGTAGGATTGTCTGCAAATGCTGTAGCATTTTCTAAATGCTTTTTTAGATTTGGAAAATATTTTAGCTGCCCACTTTCAAGGTCTCTTTCAAAAGCCTGTAGTTTTCTCTCAAATGTTTTGATATCGCAAAACATCCTTTCTGCTGTTTTCCCTACACCTTGCAGTTGTTTGTTCAGTAAATTGAAGTGCAGGGTAAAATCTGTAAAAAACATGAAGTTGGTAAGCCAGGCCATATCAGTGAGCTGTGGATATTCCTGCTCTTTTTCATTCATAAAGAGCCTAATTTCATCCAAACAGGCTACAAATCTCTCCAAGACTCGTCCTCTGCTCAGCCACCGTGCATTATTGTACATAAGTAAACAATTATACTGGACCTGAACCTCCTCAAGAAGTGCTTGAAACTATCGAGAATTCAGAGCGCGAGCCATGATGTAATTCATAATTTTTGTGACATCTTGGAGGACATCATCAAATTTTTTGCTGCTTTCCCTGGCACAAAGAGCTTCTTGGTGTATAATACAATGGAACTGAATGACTTCATGTTTCTTTCTTTAACAAAGAACTGTATGAAACCAGATGTTGCCCCCACCATAGAAGGCACCCCATCACTAGTAATTGAAACCACCTTTTCTGGTCTTATGTCTTGTGACAAAAAAAAACTCCATCACAGCATTGTAGATATCTATCCCTTGTGTTCTTTTAGGCAAAGACACTAGTTTCACTAGCTCTTCTCTCATGATGTCACCAGCAGCATAACGCAAAATTACTGATAGCCTTGCATGATTAATTATATCTGTGCTTTCGTCCAAGCACATGGAGTAACAGGCTGCCTTTTGTAAGTCAGTGGTGAGCTGCTGACTAACATCACTGGCCATGCGCTGGACTCGGTCTTTAACAGTATTTCTGCTAAGTGGCATCTCAGAGATGCGCTGAATAATTTTATCCTTGTTTAGGAAATCATGGAAAAGGGAATTACTCCCAGACAGCATGGCCATTTTGATAATATCCCCATCAGAGAGGTGCTTACAATGTCTTGTTAGGCATAGTGAAATTTGAAAACTGGCATTTGTCAGATGATTTGTTTTAGAAAGGTAGTTGGAAAAACTACGGTACTGGGAATAATAGCTTCTTAATTTCCCTTCAAGAAACTATTTTCTTTCAGTTTCACCAAGTGCGGCAACACTTTTGTGGTTGGTGTCCAAATGCCGCCCGACACTTGATGTGCGACACTCAACAGTTTCATTACACAGAATACATAACGCTTTACCATTGCGTTTAATCACTCCAAATGACTCTGTCCAGGCCTCGTGGAATGATCTTCCACTATCTGTTTTTGCTTTTTTTGCTGCACTCATTTTTTGGGTGTTCAAGACTTGGAGTCTACAAATACACAACATAATAAAAAAGAAAAATCTATCCCTATACCAAAAATAGCTAATACAATTAGTTAACACTAAAGAAATGGATATTAATTTAAATCAACAATCTACGGCAGTGATTCTTAGCTGTGGTTCCATTTCAATTTGCTGATTGCTAGCACAAGAGGGCAATAGAAATAGATCCTGCAAAAAAATATATATATATTGTGTGCATCAGTTATGCATGTTTAGTTCTATCTCAGATATGTTTTTCAGGTGGAAAAAAATATCCTGCATGCAGGACAAGGCTACCTTCACATCTGCATTAGTGCATTAGTGCATTAGCAGATGTCTGGTAGTATGTTCCAGAAGGCAAGTGGAAGATCATAAAGACAAAAAATGGCAGCATTCTGCTATTTTTGTCCATCCTTCAGGGGTCAGCCAGATGTACTGTATTTTTCACCCCATAAGACACATTTTTTTCCACCAAAAGTGAGAGGAAAAAGCTCCAGCGTCTTATGAGGCGAATACTAATGAGCGCTTCCATTATGGCAGTGGCATCCAGAGCAGGAGAGGTGTTTATTTTATTTTATATGCTCTGTGTCTTAGGGCTGATGAGAGGCATGGGGGATGACCTGAGACGCATGGGGACTGATGAGACACATGGGGGCTGATGAGAGGCAATTCTTAACTGAGGTCTGATTGGGGCACATTCACATTTGGGTCTGAGCTAAGTCTGATTGAGGTTCTTATTAAAATTGGAGGTTTGATTGGTGGTCTGATCTGAGGTCTAATGAAAAATATTTTTGTCTTATTGTCCTCCTTTAAAACCTAGGTGCGTCTTATGGGCTGGTGCCTCTTATAGGGCGAAACATATTGTAAATGCAATGTCATCTGTACCCCATTATACTCCAACAGGGCTGGAAGATATTGCATTTTCATCCGGCTGCGCTGAATCAAGTTCATCCAGGCAGGCTGTTCTCAGAGGGAACAGCCTGCCAGAATGCAAAGCGCATGTGTGTAAGTAGCCTAAGGCTACATGCACATGACAGGGAAAAAAAATGTCCATTAAACACGGACACACTGTCAGTTTTTGATGGCCATTTTGCATCAGTGTGTGCATCCACTTTCTGGCCATGTGTCCATTTTTAATGTCCGTTTTGCATCAGTTTTTCATGTCCGTTAAAAACGGACGTGAAAAATGGATGAATTTGATTGGCAGTCATTTCTAGACCCACCCTTCTGAGAACACCTACAGGATGGTAGGCCCCCATCTAAAATAATGTCCCCAATAGTGTAGGATTTTTTTTTTATTTTGCTGCCCCCAGCGTTAATAATGCTCCCATGTAGGCCCCCTGGTAAAATAATGTCCCCCATAGGGTAGGATTTTTTTTTTTACTGCCCCGAGCTTTAATAATGCCCCCTATTTTGTCCCCAGTTAAAATAATGTCTTCCACAGTGTAAATCTTTTTTTTTTTAGCACCCTCAGCTTTAATAATTCCCCCAATGTAGGTCTCCATCTTAAATAATGGCCCCTATAGGGTATGAATATTTTTTTTTAATGCCCCATCTTAATTTCCTCCATGCTTTAAACAATGCCCCCCATAATGGTCCACCTTTGTTTCTGTTTTCTTGATTTTACACGGAAAAAAACCCCCACACCTTATCCACTTGCTCGCTCTGCAGCAGTCTCTTCTATCTTCACTGAACAGGACCTGCGATGTGCGTGATGACGTAACTGCACGCTCCCACGTGGTTACGTCATTACACATATCGCAGGTAATTCGGCGCACCGCGAGCAAGTGGATGAGGTGAGTTTTTTTTTTTTTTTTTTTGCTGTGGGTCACCATGGGGGCATTATTTAAACCATGGGGGACACTTGATTTCAGTGGGGTCCGCATGGCTGTGGAAACTGACAAAAATAGGACATGTCCTATTTTTGGATAGATGCTATTCACTGGCTGTTAAAAGAACGGCCATGTGAATACCCCCATAGACTTTCATTGGTGCTAAAAATGGCTGCGTGACGGACGTTACTTAGACGGCAGTCACACGGCCATTATTCACTGTCGTGTGGATGAGGCCTAAAGGATCACACAGAAATGGACCGAATAAGTGCTAAATGCGCAACTGATGCACGGGATTATTATTTTTTTTTACAGGATTCTTTTTTTTTTTTTTTATTCAGAATGGAAAAAATAATGGTAACTTGAACACTTCCCAACTTAGGCTACTTTCACACTAGCGGCAGCCTTCTCCGTCAGGCTTTTCCGGTGGGGGAACAGCCTGCCGGATCCGTAACTACCACGTGCACTGCCAGAAGTTCACCTGGCCCTGTTCGCTATAATTGGGGAACGGCGGAGATCCATTTTTTTAATAAAAATAACGTGAACAGACAAGATATCCCGGACTGGAATTGATTGTGTACAGGGGAGCACACAACAACATAGGTTACTGTGATGCTGTGCATGTTGGACTGTCGGCGGGACTAATGTCCCACAATCATAAGATCCTATGATGTTTTGTGCTCCCCTGCGCATAATCAATACCAGTCCAGGACATATGACCCACTCAGACTAGTTTCACCCTAGCGATAGGATGGATCCCTGTTGGATGCGTCCTGCCGCTAGTTCACGTGTGGAGCCGGACTGCTGCTCATCCCCATTGACTATAATGGGGGTGGAGTTCCAGTGGCAGCACTTGGTGAGAGGCTGCCATACTAAATGTCGGACATGTCGTAGTTTTAGTCCAAGGGCCTCTCGCCGAACGCTGCTGCCGGAACTCCGCCCCCATTATAGTCAATGGGGATGAGCAGCAGTTCGGGGCCACACGTGAACTAGCGGCAGGACGGATCCAACAGGCTGTTGGATCCGTCCTGATGCTAGAGTGAAAGTAGCCTAAGACTGGTCGTGTGCATGGGCCCTTAGGTAGGAGGACCCCTCTACCACCTCACATACACTGGGCTGGAGTCTGAAGGTGTATGAGTGGAGAACAGGGGTGCTCCTTGAGTCCCCTCATTCAGTGTGAACGTTTACATAAAAAAAAAAATTATACCAGGGAAGATGTGATTCTCTCACTGCTTGTTCTGCTCCCAGGAACAGCTCATGGGTCCAGGCTGCACCACTCACAGAGCAAGATGATTTTCTACTGACACAGCAGAGGAAGAAGCATAACGCTGATTGGCAGAAGCTCAGCCAACCAGGGTTATGTTTTTACCTGAAACCCACAAGCAGTCACTGACGGAATACTGAAGGCTAGTGAGCTCCCCTGCAATGTTCCATTCGGTCCTCTGGTTCTGCCGACACCCCTCCCATATCACATGTTGCGCCCTCTCTGCTTCCATATCACATGTTGCGCCCTCCCCTCTCACCCCTATCTGTGTTCGCAGCGCTGATGCCAGTCCCTCCCCTCTGTGTTCAGCGCACATGATGTAAGTCCACTGGAGTCTGGGACAGCGATCCTCCTCTTTATACATATGGGCTAGGGCGCGCGTGCCGACAGAGAAGGCTCTGCGTGCCCTCTCTGGCACGCGTGCCATAGGTTCGCCATCACGGACTTAGGGCATGGGGCAAGGAACTTTAGGAAGGCGGGATCACCTAGATTGACATGCATGCAATCAGTAGCCAGCCCATTTTCCTGCGTTGTGAGTACAGGGACAGATATGAGAAGGTGCTAGGGATAGAAATAGGAAAAACCTCATTGCGAACAAACAAAAATCTGAAATAATTGAAATTACTTGAAATGATTTCACAGCGGGGAGAGATATACAGGGAGAGATGTCAGAAGGCGCTAGGAACATTGCTAGAAAAGCAATTTACATGTGCAGGGAAATAGTGCAGGGATCTAAATAACCATTAGACAGCTCTGTCATTCTAGCAATTTGTTCTTGGGGTGCAAGTGCTACATTGAAATGCCTTGAGTGCCTTATATCTGTGGAAAAAGAAAAATATATACGCAGTTCACTTCTGCAATTATTTGCGGTGAAAGCGTTAAGTGATGTATTTCATTAGAAAAATTAAAATATATACGCAGTTCACTGTTTAAGTTATTTGCAGTAAAATGAGATATGAATATGTTGTCAGTATCTGTGCATTGGATATCGTTACTGTCCTGTTATTTATATACAGAATTCTGCTCAGGCCCATATCCATAGTCTGTCATGCTGTCATGTATGTTCTGAACGATGTACGTTTCAATCACTTTGTCTATGTTACTGCATGATGTGTAGTATGTATCTTGTGCTATTTTCTTAATAAAAAGAAAATTTTCAAAGTTATTTGCAGTAAAAGTGTTTAGTGACGTATTTCAGTTCTAAAAGAAAAATATATACGCACTTCACTGTTGCTGTTATTTGCAGTGAAAGCATTTAGTGGCATATTTCAGTGCAAAAAGAAAAATATATACGCAGTTCACTGTTGCATTTATTTTTGGTAAAAGCGTTTAGTGGCCTATTTCAGTACAGAAAGAAAAATATATACGCACTTCACTGGTGCAGTTATTACTGGTAAAAGCGTTCAGAACAGAAAGAAAAATACGCACTTCACTGGTGCAGTTATTTGTGTTAAAAGCATTCAGTGGCCTATTTCAGTACAAAAAGAAAAATATATTCTCCGTTTATTTCTGCAGTTATAGGTGTTGAAAGCGTTTAGTGGCTTATTTCAGTACAGAAAGAAAAATATATACACACTTCACTGGTGCAGTTATTTGTGGTAAAAGCGTTTAGTGGCCTTTTTCAGTACAGAAAAAAAATATATATATATATATACGCATGTCACTGGTGCAGTAATTGGTGCCAAAAGTGTTTAGTGGCCTATCTCAGTGCAGAAAAATATATATATACGCACTTCAATGGTGTAGTTATTTCTGTTAAAAGCGTTTAGTGGCCTATTTCAGTACAGAAAGAAAAATATATTCTCAGTTCACTTCTGCAGTTATATGTGTTGAAAGTGTTTAGTGGCCTATTTCAGTACAGAAAGAAAAATATACATGCACTTCGCTGGTGCAGATATTTCTGGTAAAAGCATTAAATGGCTTATTTCAATATAGTAAGAAAAATATATACACATTTCACTGGTGCAGTTATTTGTAGTAAAAGCGTTTATTGGGCTTTTCAGTACGAAAATAAAAATATATACACCCTTTATTGGTTCAGTTATTTGTGGTAAAAGAGTTTAGTTTATAAATCACTGTGAAAGGTGCACCACAATGATATGCAACTGACAACACTGGCTAATCCCTCAAGCTGATGTTAAAAACTGAGACTTTAGCCAATGTATTCCAGTCAGGAACACATCTGAGCCCTTTTGCACCACTGTCAAGGTATCTCAGCGTGGCATGGGTTCCTACCACTAGACCACCTACGGTGTGTAAACACGGTCTGAGAGGTGCTAAGATACAACTTACAGACAAGCTCCCTCATACCTCCATAGTGAAATCACTCAGGTAGTGGGAGAGATGATAAGGATGTAAGCCCCACCTATAACAGGTCATGTGACACAGGCTACCAGGTGCAACAGAATGCTACCAGTAGTACGCAATGGCACATTCTAAACATATCAAGAAAAATAACTGAAATAAAGTGGCCTAAATAGTAGGAAATGTTCAAAAATCCCAAACACTGTGGCGTGTTTATAACTGGGGAAGCAATTCCCCTGCATGTGATTTGTTGCTAACAGCAATCCCCAGCAAAAATGCATACAATTGAGGATGTTGGCAGCAGAGCATCTGCACCACAATGGCATCCTACACAAGATGGGATAATGTGTGGATGCAAATATAAAAATAAATAAATTACTGTGAAAGGTGCACCACAATGATATTCAACTGACAACACTGGCTAATTCCTCAAGCTGATGTTAACAACTGAGACTTTAGCTAATGTATTCCTGTCAGAAACACATCGGAGCCCGTTTGCTCCACTGGCAAGGTATCTCAGTGTGGCATAGGTTCCTACTACTAGACTACCTACGATGTGTGAACACGGTCTGAGAGGTGTATTTTTATATTTGTATCCACACAATATCCCATCTTGTGTAGGATGCCATTGTGCATGTGGTCCGCTGCCGACATCCTCCATGGAATGCATTTTTGCTGGGGATTGCCGTTAGCAGCGGATCCCATGCAGAAGAATTGCTCCCCTGGTTATAAACACTCCAGAGTGTTTGGGTTTTTTGAGAATTTCCTCACATTTAGGCCACTTTATTTCAGTTATTTTTCCTAAAAGCGTTTAGTGGCCAATTTCAGTACAGAAAGAAAAATATATACCCACTTCACTGGTGCAGTTATTTCTGGTAAAAGCGTTTAGTGGCCTATTTCAATATAGAAAGAAAAATATATACTCACTTTACTGGTGCAGTTATTTGTGCCAAAAGCATTTAGTGGCTTATTTCAGTACTGAAAGAAAAATATATGCACACTTCACTGGTGTAGGTATTTGTGGTAAAAGAGTTTAGTGGCCTTTTTCAGTACAGAAAAAAAATAAAATAATATATATATATATACGCACTTCACTGGTGCAGTAATTGGTGCCAAAAGTGTTTAGTGGCCTATTTCAGTGCAGAAGAAAATGTATAAACGCACTTCACTGATGTAGTTATTTCTGCTAAAAGCGTTTAGTGGCCTATTTCAGTACAGAAAGAAAAATATATTCTCAGTTCACTTCTGCAGTTATATGTGTTGAAAGTGTTTAGTGGCCTATTTCAGTGCAGAAAAAAAATATACATGCACTTTGCTGGTGCAGATATTTCTGGTAAAAGCATTAAGTGGCCTATTTCAGTATGGAAAGAAAAATATATACACATTTCACTGGTGCAGTTATTTGTAGTAAAAGCGTTTAGTGGCCTATTTCAGTACAAAAAGAAAAATATATTCTCAGTTCGCCTCTGCAGTTATATGTGTTGAAAGTGTTTAGTGGCCTATTTCAGTAGAGAAAGAAAAATATATACGCACTAAAATGGTGCAGTTATTTGTGGTAAAAGCGTTTAGTGGCCTATTTCAGTACAGAAAGAAAAATATATACGCACTTCACTGGTTCAGTTTTTTGTTGTAAAAGTGTTTAGTGGCCTATTTCAGTACAGAAAGAAAAATATGTACGCACTTCACTGGTGCAGTTATTTGTGGTAAAAGTGTTTATTGACATATTACAGCACAAAAAGAAAAATATATTCTCAGTTCACTTCTGTAGTTATATGTGTTAAAAGCGTTTAGTGGCTTATTTCAATACAGAAAGAAAAATATATACGCACTTCACTAATGGAGTTATTTGTGGTAAAAGCTTTTACTGTCCTATTTCAGTACAAAAATAAAAATAAATACGCACTTCACTGGTGCAGTTATTTGTAGTTAAAGTGTTTAGTGGCCTATTTAAGTACAAAAATAAAAAATATATTCTCAGTTCACTTCTGCAGTTATGTGTGCTGAAAAAGTTTAGTGGCCTTTTTCAGTACAGAAAGAAAAATAAATACTCACTTTACTGGTGCAGTTATTTGTAGTAAAAGCGTTCAGTGGCCTATTTCAGTACAGAAATAAAAATATATACGCACTTCACTGGTGCATTTATTTCTGCTAAAAGCGTTTAGAGGCCTATTTCAGTACAAAAGAAAAATATATCCTCAGTTCAATTCTGCAGTTATATGTGTTGAATAATGATGGATGAACATCGGCCTGGATGATTCGCGAACGCGATCAAATGTTCGCGAACCGCAAATTTGCGGTGGACCCTATTCACTTTAACGGCAGGCGAAACTAATAAAACTTTAGGTCATATTTGCAGCCACCAAATACTTACAAGAAGTGCACAAATCGTCCCACAACATAGACAGTGACAGAGGGGGATCAATGGCAAAAATTCCCCCAAAATATATGTATTTAAATCAGGGGCCATTTTTATGCGTCTTACAGGGAAATTCTCAGAAATGTACCCTGCTGGAGCCTAGAAATTTTTTATTTTAGGCCACCTGAGTACGGTCCTTAAAAATTAGGCATTTACCTGACATAAAAGAAATTGTGATTATGTGGCTCGAGGTACATTATGCAGTCAATGGATAGAAATTTTTATTGTAGGCACTGGAGTACAGGCTTCAAACATTAGTCATTCACCAGACAGAAAAGAACAAATAATTATGTGGCTGGAGGTATATTAGACCGTCATTGGATATAAATTTTACTGCAGAGCAGTGGACTACAGGCCCCAAACATTAGGCTTTCACCGGACAGTAAAGAACATGTAATTATGTTGTGGCTGGAGGTATATTAGACAGTCATTGGATATCAATTTTAATGCAGGCCAGTGGACTACAGGCCCCAAAAATTTTTCATTCACCGTACAGAATAGAACAATTGATAATTTGGCTGGAGGTACATTAGGCGGTCACCGTATAACAATTTTACTGTTGGCCAGTTAGATTACAGACCCCAAAAATTATGCATTCACCATTCATAAATGATCAAGTGATTATGTGGCTGGAGGTATATTAGACGGTCAATGGATATCAATTTTCCTGCAGGCCAGTGGAGTACAGGCCCCAAACATTTAGGCATTCACCGGACAGAAAAGAACAAGTAATTTTGTGGCTGGAGGTAGATTAGACGGTTATTGGATATCAAATGTACTGCAGGCCAGTACAAATAGACGTCAAATACATATGTTTAAAAGAACAAAAAATATTAAATTGGATTAAAAACATGGCACGAAATCCCCCCCTCTTAAAAAAAAATCTAATTTCCCCATAGTGCTCCTCTCCCCCTTCCTCCTAGTGCCCCCATAATGTACCAGAATAAAATGCCCCTATATAGTGCCCCAGTAGATGCCCTTATTGTCCCCTATAATTTGCAAGCATAAAATATCCCTTCTTAGTGCCCCCTGAAGATGACCCCATATTACTCTTCTCCCCCTTCCCATTGTACCCACCATAATGTGTCCTAGTATAAAATGCCACTATACAGAGCCCTCCATATAATATACCCCTTCTTTGTGGCCTCAGTAGATGCCCCTATAGTGCCCACCAATAATGTGCTGGCAAGAAGTGTCCCCATAGTGCCACCTAATAATGTGCCAGTAAAAAGTGCCCCCAACGATGCCCCCCGGCCTTAATGTCACATTACTCCCCCTCCATTCACGTTTCATTTCTCCCCCTCCATGTCACATTACCCACTCCTTTTTACATCACCCACTTCGTGTCACATTTCCCCGCCCAACTCCATGGCGCATTTTTCATCCTCCATGGGCCTGACAAGTACAACACGAGCTCAGTCACAGACCGGTGAGCAGTCGCAGTTACAGTCAGCTAAGCTCCAGACTCCCTGTGCGCCTCCCCACGTGACTACTACTGACTGAGTGACCCTGAATTCAGCGCTGAACACTGCTGCTTGGATGCGCCACACAGGCCCGGCCTGACACACTCAGGCTGGGCGGGCGCCTGACACTTGCGCCAGTAAAAAAAAAAGGGCATTAAAGGGGCAGGGTCAGAAGGGGGCAGGGGCTCTAGCCCCCATTTGAGCCCTATGTGTACATGTCCAAGACCCTAGTGCTCAGGTGCTCAGGGGCTCGGGCCGAACACATCGGGATAATGGAAGTCAATAGGAGAACCCGAGCATTAAACCAGGTACCCCCTGCTCTGAATAAGGGAGGGTGCCTGGTTCATAGGAAAATGTCAGAAATTGATGGAAAAAACACCAAAATGGTTCTGGAACAGCATGGGTAGGATGTCTGGATGCATCTTGTACTCGTAGGTTCGCTGCTGGGAACGATGTTTTCCGAATTGTACGCCACTTTTACAGACTGACAATAACACGCACAAAACCGAAAAAATATAAAACTATTTTAGAGGAAAAATTGCTAAGAAACATTCTTTCCTGTATATTACTTGTATATAAAGTGCAAGTGCTGCAAAAATTACAAGGAAGAGGTACTCTGATACAACCTGGTAGGTAAGCAGGGAAACAACCAAACACGGGAAAACAAACTGAACAAACGACTAGGCACAAAAGCTACTGAGATAGAGTCACCTCCTAGCGATCCCTAGAAGCTTTCCCTAAGTTGCTGTGCCCATGTGCATACCCTTAGGGTGGATATGCACATGCCCTCGTGCCTAAACCTGAACTCCCTGGGCAAACCCTAAGCAGCAGGGAAAAGGGAAGAGGCAACCTGCTTCTTTAAACCAGGAAGAAGCAAGCATCTCCCTAGAGGCCAAGTTAAAACACACAAAGGGAAATGAAGGAGAGGACTTATCTTGAGCAGAGGTGGAGCAGACGATCCACCACAAATCAAGAGCTCCCAGGAAAAGAACTGTAACCTGCACAGGCCACTGGGGGATGGGGGAGAGGGATAAATAGCCTCACTAACAATGAAACCCAGTACACCTGAGGGAAGGTGGATCCATCTCAAATCCAAATAAAAACAAACCAAGAAGTCAGACATGTGCAGCCAGTCTGACAGATCTCCGCACATTCACAGGGCAAGGCGTGACAGTACCCCCCCTTTTACGGGTGACCTCCTGACACCCCGGGCCAACTTTATCCGGGTGTGCCCTGTGAAAGGCCCTCACTAGGCGGCTTGCACTGACATCAGCATCCGGAACCCACATTCTTTCCTCGAGACCGTATCCCTTCCAGGGCACCAGGTACTGGATGGAACCCCGAAGAACACGTGAGTTGAGAATCTTATAGATTTCAAACTTCAAATTGCCATTCACCAGGACAGGGGGAGGTGGCAATGGAGATGGTTCCACAGATTTCTTTAATAAAGACCTGTGAAACACATTATGGATCTTCCAGGTCTGCGGAAGATCCAGACAAAACGCCACCGGGTTGACAATCGCAGATAGAGATTTTGTAAAGGCCAATAAATCTTGGACCCAATTTCCAAGATGGTACCTTGAGCTTAATGTTTCTAGTGGACAACCACACCGAATCACCCACACACAGGTCCAGACCAGTCATATGTCTCCTGTCAGCCATCCGTTTATATCTTTCATCCATGTTTTCCAAATTAACTTGGATCTTCCGCCAGATAGATGACAAAGTGGAAGAGAATCTCTCCTCTTCTGGCATCCCAGAAGATCCAGTCCCAGAAAAAGTACCAAACTGTGGGTGAAAACCATATGCACCAAAAAATGGCGAATTATCAGTGGACTCCTGTCTATGGTTATTCAAGGCAAATTCGGCTAGAGACAAGAACGAGGACCAGTTATCCTGGTTCTCGGCAACAAAACACCTCAAATAGGTCTCTAGGTTTTGGTTAGTGCGCTCTGTCTAACCGTTCGACTGGGGATGAAAGCTTAAGAAAAAGACAGTTGAATTCCCAGACGAGAGCAGAACGCCCTCCAAAACCTGCAAACAAATTGTGTCCCCCTATTAGACACCACATCAGAGGGAATGCCATGTAGTTTCACAATGTTATCAATAAAAACCTGAGCGAGAGTTTTGGCATTGGGCAAGCTAGGTAACGGTACAAAGTGGGCCATCTTACTGAAGTAGTCCACTACCACCAATATGACAGTTTTCCGAGAGGAACACGGTAAATCGGTAATAAAGTCCATGGACAAATGCGTCCAAGGATGAAACGTGATGGATAAAGGAAGAAGAGATCCTGAAGGCCGAGTGTGAGCCACCTTCGCGCGTGCACCGGTCTCACAAGCTGTCACATAACCCTCCACACCCTTGCGCAACCCTGGCCACCAGAATCTCTGGGAAATAAGATCTATGGTGGATTTGATTGCAGGATGTCCCGCAATGACCATATCATGATGTTCAGGAACAAACAACTTGTCTGGAGGACAAGAATCAGGAGCCTCCTCCTGGGCCCCCAACACCTCCATCTCCAACTCGGGGTACAGAGCGGAAACCACCACCCCATCAGCCCAAATCGTAGCAGGATCCCTCAAATCACTCCCACCAGAAAAACTACTTGACAACGCATCTGCCTTGACGTTTTTAACCCCAGGGCGAAAGGTGACCACAAAATTGAACCTAGTAAAAAACAGTGACCATCTAGCCTGTCTAGGATTAAGGCGCTTAGCAGACTGTAAGTAAGACAAATTCTTGTGGTCAGTATATACCGTAATAGGATGATCAGGCATCCTCAAACTGCGGCCCGCCAGCTGTTGTAAAACTACAACTCCCACAATGCCCTGCTGTAGGCTGATACCTGTAGGCTGTTCGAGCATGCTGGGAGTTGTAGTTTTGCAACAGCTGGAGGGCCACAGTTTGAGGATGCCTGTTCTACATCATAATTTCTTTCAGCGGCCGAGATTTTTTGGGAGAAAAAAGCACACGGACGCCATTTACTAGGGGATGGACCCTGCGACAGAACTGCTCCAACCCCCACTTCTGATGCATCAACCTCCACGATAAACGGTTGAGACACATCAGGTTGCATCGGAATGGGAGCAGACGCAAAACATTTCTTAATAGCAGAAAAGGCCTGTAATGCCTCATCCGACCAGACAGAAAAGTCGGCGCCTTTTGTAGTCATATCTGTCAAAGGTTCTACAATGGTGGAATAATTCAAGATCAATTTACTGTAATAATTGGTAAAGCCCAAAAACCGCATCAGAGCTTTCTGATTCTCAGGCTGGTCCCATTCCAGTACCGCCCAGACCTTTTCAGGGTCCATACAAAAACCAGAGTCAGAAAGCAGGTATCCTAAAAACGGTAGCTCCTGGACAGCAAATACACATTTTTCCAATTTTGCATACAATTTATTCTCCCGAAGGATCAACACCTGTCTCACGTGATCCTGATGGGTCTTCGATTTGTGAATGGAAAATACCATTCACAAATCACTAAAAGACCGCTGGCGCATTAGTTAAAACAAAGGTCATGACAAGATTCTCGAAATGACCTTCGGGTGTATTTAAGGCCGATTTCCACTCATTTACTTCCTTGATTCTGCTCAGATTATAAGCTCCTCTTAAATTCAACTTGGAGAACACCTTGGCTCCAACAATTTGATCAAATAGATCAGAAATCAAAGGAAGGGGATATGGATCAAGGACCGTAATGAGATTTAATTCCCGTAAATCTAAACACTGTCTAAGTTATCCGTCTTTCTTTTTTATGAAAAAGAAGCCGAGGCCACAGGGGACTTAGATTAATATGTCCCTTTGTCAAACTCTCTGCAATATACTTCCGCATAGCTTCTCTTTCAGGTTGGGAAAGGTTGTATAGTCTAGATTTTGGCAGTTTAGCTCTAGGGATGAGATTGACCGGACAATCATATTCTCGATGTGGAGGCAGCTCCTGGGCTCCACCCTCTGAGAAAACGTCCGCAAAATCAGAGAGAATCTGAGGTAGGACCATAGTTGACTCCTCTGAGATAGAAGCACCAAGACAGTTGTTCAAACAAAATTCACTCCAGCTACTGATTTGTCTTGTTTGCCAGGCAATAGTAGGGTTATGCTTTATCAACCATGGTAAACCCAGAACCATCGGAGCAGGCAAGCCCTTTATAGCAAAACAAGAAATGGACTCAACATGTGAATCACCCACCCTTAATTTAATGTCATGAACGATATGAGTCAGACTCTTTTGTAAAAGAGGGGAGGAATCAATAGCAAACACTGGTATCTCTGTATCTAAAGTGAGAGTTCGAAAACCAAGATTTTGTAGGAACTGAAAATCAATAAGGTTTACCCCGCACTACAGTCAACAAATACCTTAAAATCAAATTTTCCTGAGTCTAGCGCCACCATGGCAGGTAGGAGGAAACAGGTATTGCAGGGAGAATGCATATTTGCTTGCTCAGACTCCCCATTCACACTACCAAGAGTCAGGAAAGTCTTGTTTTTCTCTTTATGTGAATACCTCCGTAGTTTTTCATTACCGCTTTGAGGTTTAACAAAAGGACATGCACAAACAAAATGACCTTCTTTTCCACAGAAGCTTCCTAAAATCCCTATCACCTGAGCGAAAGGAAACCTGGCCCAACTGCATAGGCTCCTCTCCTGCCCCATATTCAAAAGTAATATTACCCCGGGGACAAGGTGGGACGGATCCACTTACAGACGGGACCCCCGCTCGACAGGAATTTTATACCTTTCTCTAAGACGTCTATCAAGCCGCACTGCCAAAGACATGGCCGTCTCCAATGAATCGGGATACTCATGAAAAGCAAGGGCATATTTCAACCTCTCAGATAGCCCCTGACAAAACTGACTCCAGAGTGCAGGATCATTCCACCCCGAGTCAGTTGCCCATCTTCTAAATTCTGCACAATACGACTCTGCAGTACGTTCTCCCTGTAACAAACTGCGCAGCTTAGATTCAGTCATAGAGACGCGGTTTTGGTCATCATAAATCAAGCCCAAGGCTGTAAAAAATTCATCCCCTTTGAGCAGAGATATAATGATCCCCACTCTTTGATTCTTGTCACCAGATGACATTGGCCGCAGATGAAAATACAACCGGCAGGAATCCCTGAACTGTATAAAGTCATCACCACCCCCGAGAACCTATCAGGGAGAGCGACTTTAGGCTCTAAGCAGACCTGATTTCCTCTAACGGCGCCAGACGCCAGAGCATTCTGACACCGTGCAACAGAACTGCGGAGATCAGCAACCTCCAGCGATAATCCTTGCATGCGATCAACCAAGGCATCCATAGCCTCCATTTCGCAAACAGCAGGGATATGACAGTTTTTTGGCGGGTTATAATGTCACGACAGGTAAAACAACCAAACACGGGAAAACAAACTGAACAAACGTCTAGGCACAAAAGCTAGGGAGAAAGGGTCATCTCCTTGAAATCCCTAAAAGCTTTCCCTAAGCTGCTGTGACCATGTGCATACCCTTAGGGTGGATATGCACATGCCTAAACCTGAACTCCCTGGGCAAACCCTAAGCAGCAAGGAAAAGGGAAGAGGCAACCTGCTTCTTCAAACCAGGAAGAAGCAAGCGTCTCCCTAGAGGCCTAGTTAAAACACACAAAGGGAAGTGAAGGAGAGGACTTATCTTGAGCAGAGGTAGAGCAGACGATCCACCACAAATCAAGAGCTCCCAGGAAAAGAACTATAACCCGCACAGGCCAAGGGGGAGGAATAAATAGCCTCACTAACAATGAAACCCAGTACACCTGAGGTAAGGTGACTCCAGCTCAAATCCAAAACAAAACAAGAAGTCAGACATGTGCAGCCAGTCTGGCAGAACTCCGAGGCCGAGAGGGAGCCTGAGAAACAGCTATCACATCCAAGGGAGGTCAATGGCTGAAATCTGATTGGCTGTTGTTACATTGCCCCTTTTTATTCCTAATTGTGAACCACCCAGAGATGGTGGGTAAAGTTATTAAAGCACAAGCATCCAAGGAAGGCAGCAGGTGTGCAGCAATTACCCACTCCCGACTCGGGGAGGTAGTGATGATAAATAACAAGAGGCCCTGGAAATTTACTCTTGGCTACTGAGACTGGACTTGTAGGTGAGGGCTTGCTGCCGCTTTGTTGACTCTAGATAACTTCTAGGCGATTGCACGTCCCCGTGATGGCGACGATCCATTTGGATGTCTGCCCTATCAACTTTGGAGCAATTTTTTAACAAAGACCTTCTGGTATAGCACAGTTTTGCTTGTCCTATCCACCAGAGGAATGAGAGATGAGATGTTCTCTTTGTAGCAGGGGTTGAGAAGGGTGAACAACCAGTAATCCGTGTTGTCTAAAATGCGTATAACTAGCGGGTCGTGGGAAAGGCAGCCTAACATGAAGTCAGCCACCTGTGCCTAAGTACCAACAGGCAAGACTTCGCTGTCATCATCAGAAGGTGAGCTGACCCTGTAAAAGATTATATGGGAGGGCCTGCTGGTGAGCTGACACTCTAAAACTTCACATGCGAGGGCCTGCAAGTAAACTGACCCTGTAAAAGATTGTAGGTGAGGGCCTACTGATGAGCAGACCCTCTAAGAAAATTATATGCAAGGGCCTGCAACTGAACTGACCCTGTAAAAGATTGTAGGTGAAGGCCTGCTGGTGAGCTGACCCTCTAAAAAAATTATATGCGAGGGCCTGTAGGTGAGCTGACCCTGTAAAAGATTTCAGGTGCAGGCTTGCTGGTGAGCTGACCCTGTAAAACATTAGATGTGAGGGCCTGCAGGTGAGCTTACCCTGTAAAAGATTGTGGGTGAAGGCCTTCTGGTGATCTGACCCTCTAAAAAATTATATGCAAGGGCCTGCAGCTGAGCTGACCATCAAAATAATTATTTGCGAGGGCCTGCAGCTGAGCTGACCCTGTAAAAGATTTTAGGTGCGGGCCTACTGGTGAGCCGAACCTTGTAAAAGATTTTAGGTGCAAACCTGCTGGTGAGCTGACCCTTTAAAACATTATATGCGAGGGCATGCAGGTGAGCTAACCCTGTAAAATATTTTAGGTGCGGGCCTGCTGGTGAGCTGACTGTGTAAAACATTAGATGCAAGGGACCCTGTAAAATTATATGTGAGGGCCTGCAGGTGAGCAGACCCTGTAAAACATTATATGCGAAGGGCATATATGCAAGGGCATTATATGCGACGAATAAGGATGTTGATATGATGGAAGAGGAGGAGGATGGGAAAAGGAAGATTAAACTATATACCCTTGTTTGTGGTAGAAGGGGTGCATGGGAATACAGTGTATTCAGTACATTATAAACAACACATTTAAAGTGCTTTTATGTTCAGCCGCTTTCCTCTGGTGGAGTCGAGAAGTCATGGTCAATCCAGGCCTTGTTAATTTTTATAAGAGTCAACCTGTCAGCATTTTCAGTTGACAGGCGGATACACTAGTGAGGAGTGAGCATGCTCAGCCCAACACCGGTTCGGCTCAAGCATCGCTATGCTCGGCACGTGGCGGTACTCGGCTGAATACCACGTGTGCTTGTTGCATTACTCGAGTCTCCTCCTAAGCAGCCAATCAATGTTCAGGTAAGTAATTCCCTTCAATGTAATGCCATAGCCATGTTAGCTATTAGCCTTAGGCCTCATGCACATGACTGTTCCAATTTTCGCAATCCGCAAAATGCGGAACCGCAAAAAACGGAAGCCACCCTTCTGCCTTCCGCAATTTGCGGAACAGAACGGGCGGCCTATTGTAGACATGCCGGATAAGAATAGGACATGTTATATATATTTTTTTGCGGGGCCACGGAACGGAGCAACGGATGCGGACACGAACAACGGTCGTGTGCATGAGGCCTTACACTGATTGGCTGGCCAGAACACGTGATACCAGTTTATATAGGAGCTGATGTCCCGCGCTCGGATCATTCAGCGTCAGGGAGAGCAGACAGTAGGCAGGGACAGATAGCGTTTTGCTGGAAATTCACAGATTTAACTCCCAAAAAACTATTAAAAGACCAAACAGTACTCTTAAGGACTACAGTGTGTGTTTGACAGCAGTGCAGCACTTTTTTTTTTTTTTTTTACCCAGAGTTAAATTCAGCAGTATTAGGGACAGGCGTCTTCAGGAAGGGACACATAGTGCAGGGCTGGAAAATTGCTTTTTTAAGCACCCAAAATATTTGATATTAGTGAGATCTACAGTACGCCATCAGAAAGCAGTGTGTTTAGCAGACACTATAAAAAGGGGCTTATTCACTAGAGTGTGTCTGCAAGTGAGATCTACAGTACGCCATCAGAAAGCAGTGTGTTTAGCAGACATTACAAAAAGAGGTTATTCCCTAGAGTTTGTCTGCAAGTGAGATCTACAGTACGCCATCAGAAAGCAGCGTGTTTAGTAGACAATACAAAAAGGGGCTTATTCACTAGCGTGTGCCTGCTAGTGAGATATACACCGCGCCATCAGAAAATTATATTTTCTGGGGAAATTAACCTAATTTGTGACACATCTGTGTGTGCGTTCTATCCGCAACCGTTACATTCAGTACTCCAGCAGAAAATTATTTGTATTTGGGACAAATTTAACTAGTTTTAGGTACATCTGTGTGTGCGTTAAATCCACAAACGTTATATACAGTATTTCAGCAGAGAATACATTTTATTTGAGACAAATTTAACTAGTTTTGGGCACATCTGTGTGTGCGTTAAATCCACAAACATTATATACAGTATTCCAGCAGAGAATTATTTGTATTTGGAAAACATTTAACTACTTTTGGGCACATCTGTGTGTGCGTTCAATCCACAAATGTTACAGTTGCAAGAAAAAGTATGTGAACCCTTTGGAATGATATGGATTTCTGCACAAATTGGTCATAAAATGTGATCTGATCTTTATCTAAGTCACAGCAATAGACAATCACAGTCTGCTTAAAGAGGACCTTTCACCTAAAAAAAAAAATTAAACTAAGACCATAGCTTTACTCACATGCCCCCATGAATTCTTCATCGTTATTTCTTTTTTCAAATTGAGCCCCCATTTGTCCGCTATGCTCCCCTGAATAGTTCCCGCCGTTTATGTTAATGAGCCAGCCTCAAATGGGCTGGCTTTAAAAGTTCTCCTCGGCGTGCCTTCTATCTTCTCCCTGGCACGGAGCGCATCCAATCAGCGCGCTCCGCTCTTAGCCAGGGAGAAGACGCTCCAGTTCTCGCGAGACTTCTGAGAACTGGAGCGATTTAGTCTATCCGGAGCCGGCGCCATCTTGGAATCCTCGGTGAGCATCGGAGACGGCAGCAGCAGCACCCGGATCCCGTAGGTAAGTTTGTCAAACACCCCTAGACAACGAGCAAAGTTGTTCCAATGTACCCCCCTAGACAAACGAGCATGATGGGGGTTATCCCCCCTCCCCTATGACAACGAGCATGATGGGGGGGATTCACCCCCCCCCCACCCTATGGCAAAAATAATGATGGGGGTGATCCCCCCTCCCCTATGACAACGAGCATGATGGGGGTGATCCCCCCCAACCCCTATGGCAATAATAATGATGGGGGTGATCCCCCCACCCTATGACAACGAGCATGATGGGGGTGATGCCCCCTCCCCTATGACAACGAGCATGATGGGGGTGATCCCCCCCCAACCCCTATGGCAATAATAATGATGGGGGTGATCCCCCCCCCACCCTATGACAACGAGCATGATGGGGGTGATACCCCCCACCCCTATGGCAATAATAATGATGGGGGTGATCCCCCCCCACCCCTATGGCAATAATAATGATGGGGGTGATCCCCCCCACCCTATGACAACGAGCATGATGGGGGTGATGCCCCCTCCCCTATGACAACGAGCATGATGGGGGTGATCCCCCCCACCCCTATGGCAATAATAATGATGGGGGTGATCCCCCCACACCCTATGACAACGAGCATGATGGGGGTGATCCCCCCCACCCCTATGGCAATAATAATGATGGGGGTGATCCCCCCCCACCCTATGACAACGAGCATGATGGGGGTGATCCCCCCAACCCCTAAGGCAATAATAATGATGGGGGTGATGCCCCCTCCCCTATGACAACGAGCATGATGGGGGTGATCCCCCCCACCCCTATGGCAATAATAATGATGGGGGTGATCCCCCCCACCAACCCCTATGGCAATAATAATGATGGGGGTGATCCCCCCTCCCCTATGACAACGAGCATGATGGGGGTGACCCCCCCCACCCCTATGGCAATAATAATGATGGGGGTGATCCCCCTCACCCCTATGGCAATAATAATGATGGGGGTGATACCCCCCACCCCTATGGCAATAATAATGATGGGGGTGATCCCCCCCACCCCTATGGCAATAATAATGATGGGGGTGATCCCCCTCACCCCTATGGCAATAATAATGATGGGGGTGATCCCCCCCACCCCTATGGCAATAATAATGATGGGGTTGATCCCCCCACACCCTATGACAACGAGCATGATGGGGGTGATCCCCCCCACCCCTATGGCAATAATAATGATGGGGGTGATCCCCCTCTCCCCTATGGCAATAATAATGATAGGGGTGATCCCCCCCCCACCCTATGACAACGAGCATGATGGGGGTGATCCCCCCCACCCCTATGGCAATAATAATGATGGGGGTGATCCCCCCACCCTATGACAACGAGCATGATGGGGGTGATCCCCCCCACCAACCCCTATGGCAATAATAATGATGGGGGTGATCCCCCTCTCCCCTATGGCAATAATAATGATAGGGGTGATCCCCCCCCCACCCTATGACAACGAGCATGATGGGGGTGATCCCCCCCACCCCTATGGCAATAATAATGATGGGGGTGATCCCCCCACCCTATGACAACGAGCATGATGGGGGTGATCCCCCCACCAACCCCTATGGCAATAATAATGATGGGGGTGATCCCCCCACCCTATGACAACGAGCATGATGGGGGTGATGCCCCCTCCCCTATGACAACGAGCATGATGGGGGTGATCCCCCCCACCCCTATGGCAATAATAATGATGGGGGTGATCCCCCTCACCCCTATGGCAATAATAATGATGGGGGTGATCCCCCCCACCCCTATGGCAATAATAATGATGGGGGTGATCCCCCCCACCCTATGACAACGAGCATGATGGGGGTGATCCCCCCCACCCCTATGGCAATAATAATGATGGGGGTGATCCCCCCACCCCTATGGCAATAATAATGATGGGGGTGATCCCCCTCTCCCCTATGGCAATAATAATGATGGGGGTGATCCCCCCACACCCTATGACAACGAGCATGATGGGGGTGATGCCCCCCACCCCTATGGCAATAATAATGATGGGGGTGATCCCCCCCACCCTGTGACAACGAGCATGATGGGGGTGATTCCCCCTCCCCTATGACAACGAGCATGATGGGGGTGATCCCCCCACCCCTATGGCAATAATAATGATGGGGGTGATCCCCCCTCCCCTATGACAACGAGCATGATGGGGGTGACCCCCCCACCCCTATGGCAATAATAATGATGGGGGTGATCCCCCTCACCCTATGGCAATAATAATGATGGGGGTGATCCCCCCCACCCCTATGGCAATAATAATGATGGGGGTGATCTTCCCACACCCTATGACAACGAGCATGATGGGGGTGATCCCCCCCACCCCTAAGGCAATAATAATGATGGGGGTGATCCCCCCCCCACCCTATGACAACGAGCATGATGGGGGTGATCCCCCCCACCCCTATGGCAATAATAATGATGGGGGTGATCCCCCCCACCCCTATGGCAATAATAATGATGGGGGTGATCCCCCTCTCCCCTATGGCAATAATAATGATGGGGGTGATCCCCCCACACCCTATGACAACGAGCATGATGGGGGTGATCCCCCCACCCCTATGGCAATAATAATGATGGGGGTGATCCCCCCCCACCCTATGACAACGAGCATGATGGGGGTGATCCCCCCCACCCCTATGGCAATAATAATGATGGGGGTGATCCCCCCACCCCTATGGCAATAATAATGATGGGGGTGATCCCCCTCTCCCCTATGGCAATAATAATGATGGGGGTGATCCCCCCACACCCTATGACAACGAGCATGATGGGGGTGATCCCCCACACCCCTATGGCAATAATAATGATGGGGGTGATCCCCCCACCCTATGACAACGAGCATGATGGGGGTGATGCCCCCTCCCCTATGACAACGAGCATGATGGGGGTGATCCCCCCACCCCTATGGCAATAATAATGATGGGGGTGATCCCCCCTCCCCTATGACAACGAGCATGATGGGGGTGACCCCCCCCCCACCCCTATGGCAATAATAATGATGGGGGTGATCCCCCTCACCGCTATGGCAATAATAATGATGGGGGTGATCCCCCCCACCCCTATGGCAATAATAATGATGAAGGTGATCCCCCCACACCCTATGACAACGAGCATGATGGGGGTGATCCCCCCCACCCCTAAGGCAATAATAATGATGGGGTGATCCCCCCCCACCCTATGACAACGAGCATGATGGGGGTGATCCCCACCCCTATGGCAATAATAATGATGGGGGTGATCCCCCCACCCTATGACAACGAGCATGATGGGGGTGATGCCCCCTCCCCTATGACAACGAGCATGATGGGGGTGATCCCCCCACCCCTATGGCAATAATAATGATGGGGGTGATCCCCCCTCCCCTATGACAACGAGCATGATGGGGGTGACCCCCCCCCACCCCTATGGCAATAATAATGATGGGGGTGATCCCCCTCACCCCTATGGCAATAATAATGATGGGGGTGATACCCCCCACCCCTATGGCAATAATAATGATGGGGGTGATCCCCCCCCACCCCTATGGCAATAATAATGATGGGGGTGATCCCCCTCACCCCTATGGCAATAATAATGATGGGGGTGATCCCCCCCCCACCCTATGACAACGAGCATGATGGGGGTGATACCCCACACCCCGATGGGAATAATAATGATGGGGGTGATCCCCCTCACCCCTATGGCAATAATAATGATGGGGGTGATACCCCCCACCCCTATGGCAATAATAATGATAGGGGTGATCCCCCCACCCTATGATAACGAGCATGATGGGGGTTATACAAACCCCCCCACCCTCCTCTCATAGCACTGCATGGAGTAAAGCATTTAGACTATTTTGTCTTAGTCTGGGACATTACGAAACCCATTCTAGTCTGTGAATTCCAAAAAAATGTCTTACCGTATGACCATATGTGGATACATATGTTGATCTACTGATTTTTTATTTATTTATTTTTTTAGGATTATTCCTTGGTAGGGATGAGCGAACTCGAACTGTATAGTTCGGGTTCGTACCGAATTTTGGGGTGTCCGTGACACGGACCCGAACCCGGACATTTTCGTAAAAGTCCGGGTTCGGGTTCGGTGTTCGTCGCTTTCTTCGCGCTTTTGTGACGCTTTCTTGGCGCTTTTTGAAAGGCTGCAAAGCAGCCAATCAACAAGCGTCATACTACTTGCCCCAAGAGGCCATCACAGCCATGCCTACTATTGGCATGGCTGTGATTGGCCAGAGCACCATGTGACCCAGCCTCTATTTAAGCTGGAGTCACATAGCGCCGCCCGTCACTCTGCTCTGATTAGCGTAGGGAGAGGTTGCGGCTGCGACAGTAGGGCGAGATTA
Organism: Bufo gargarizans; assembly: GCF_014858855.1. Taxonomy (NCBI): domain Eukaryota; kingdom Metazoa; phylum Chordata; class Amphibia; order Anura; family Bufonidae; genus Bufo; species Bufo gargarizans. The sequence goes on along the minus strand of NC_058088.1, from coordinate 92,841,339 downwards.
GGCAGATTAACTCCTCCAAAGGACTTGATTAACTGATCGATCTGCAGCTGTGGATCATTGAGCTGCTGATCCTCAATTGCTCACTGTTTTTAGGCTGCACAGACCGTTTGTCAGTCTCATTTTTCTGGGGTGATCGGCGGCCATTTTGTGTCTTGTGGTGCGCCAGCACAAGCTGCGACCAAGTGCATTTAACCCTCAATGGTGTGGTTGTTTTTTGGCTAAAGCCTACATCAGGGTGAAGCTGTCACACCAAGTGCATTTAACCAGCAATAGTCTGTTCATTTTTTGGCCATATACAAAATCAGGGGCAAGCTGCGCCTGTCACCAAGTGCATTTAACCCTCAATGGTGTGGTTGTTTTTTGGCTAAAGCCTACATCAGGGTGAAGCTGTCACACCAAGTGCATTTAACCAGCAATAGTCTGTTCATTTTTTGGCCATATACAAAATCAGGGGCAAGCTGCGCCTGTCACCAAGTGCATTTAACCCTCAATGGTGTGGTTGTTTTTTGGCTAAAGCCTACATCAGGGTGAAGCTGTCACACCAAGTGCATTTAACCAGCAATAGTCTGTTTATTTTTTGGCCATATCCCAGTCTAATTCTGTCACTAAATCCATACCGGTCACCCAGCGCCTAAATACTAGGCCTCAAATTTATATCCAGCTAAATCTGTCCCTAGTGCTGTAGCTGGGCGAGTTATTTAGTGTCCGTTCAAGCACATTTCTTGTTCTGGGTTGAAATACAATTCCCAATTTAGCAATTTCATAATTTAGTGGTTCCTGCTATATCAGAGCTATTTGAAATCTATCCCAAAAAGGGTATATAATATTGAAGGTGCACATTGGGTCATTCAGAATAACTTCACACACACCCGCTACTGTGTATTTCCAAGTCTAATTCTGTCACTAAACCCATACCTGTCACCCAGCGCCTAAATACTAGGCCTCAAATTTAAATCCCTCTAAATCTCTCGTTACCCACCGCTGTACTGTTGTTGCTGGGCAAGATATTTAGTGTCCGTCAAAGCACATTTTTTGTTCTGGGTTGAAGTACAATTCCCAATTTAGCAATTTCATAATTTAGTGGTTTCTGCTATATCAGAGCTATTTGAAATCTATCCCTAAAAGGGTATATAATATTGAAGGTGCACATAGGGTCATTCAGAATAACTTCACACACACGCTTCTGTGCATTTCCAAGTCTAATTCTGTCACTAAATCCATACCGGTGACCCAGCGCCTAAATACTAGGCCTCAAATTTAAATCCCTCTAAATCTCTCGTTACCCACCGCTGTACTGTTGTTGCTGGGCAAGATATTTAGTGTCCGTCAAAGCACATTTTTTGTTCTGGGTTGAAGTACAATTCCCAATTTAGCAATTTCATAATTTAGTGGTTTCTGCTATATCAGAGCTATTTGAAATCTATCCCTAAAAGGGTATATAATATTGAAGGTGCACATAGGGTCATTCAGAATAACTTCACACACACGCTTCTGTGCATTTCCAAGTCTAATTCTGTCACTAAATCCATACCGGTGACCCAGCGCCTAAATACTAGGCCTCAAATTTAAATCCCTCTAAATCTCTCGTTACCCACCGCTGTACTGTTGTTGCTGGGCAAGATATTTAGTGTCCGTCAAAGCACATTTTTTGTTCTGGGTTGAAGTACAATTCCCAATTTAGCAATTTCATAATTTAGTGGTTTCTGCTATATCAGAGCTATTTGAAATCTATCCCTAAAAGGGTATATAATATTGAAGGTGCACATAGGGTCATTCAGAATAACTTCACACACACGCTTCTGTGCATTTCCAAGTCTAATTCTGTCACTAAATCCATACCGGTGACCCAGCGCCTAAATACTAGGCCTCAAATTTAAATCCCTCTAAATCTCTCGTTACCCACCGCTGTACTGTTGTTGCTGGGCAAGATATTTAGTGTCCGTCAAAGCACATTTTTTGTTCTGGGTTGAAGTACAATTCCCAATTTAGCAATTTCATAATTTAGTGGTTTCTGCTATATCAGAGCTATTTGAAATCTATCCCTAAAAGGGTATATAATATTGAAGGTGCACATAGGGTCATTCAGAATAACTTCACACACACGCTTCTGTGCATTTCCAAGTCTAATTCTGTCACTAAATCCATACCGGTGACCCAGCGCCTAAATACTAGGCCTCAAATTTAAATCCCTCTAAATCTCTCGTTACCCACCGCTGTACTGTTGTTGCTGGGCAAGATATTTAGTGTCCGTCAAAGCACATTTTTTGTTCTGGGTTGAAGTACAATTCCCAATTTAGCAATTTCATAATTTAGTGGTTTCTGCTATATCAGAGCTATTTGAAATCTATCCCTAAAAGGGTATATAATATTGAAGGTGCACATAGGGTCATTCAGAATAACTTCACACACACGCTTCTGTGCATTTCCAAGTCTAATTCTGTCACTAAATCCATACCGGTGACCCAGCGCCTAAATACTAGGCCTCAAATTTAAATCCCTCTAAATCTCTCGTTACCCACCGCTGTACTGTTGTTGCTGGGCAAGATATTTAGTGTCCGTCAAAGCACATTTTTTGTTCTGGGTTGAAGTACAATTCCCAATTTAGCAATTTCATAATTTAGTGGTTCCTGCTATATCAGAGCTATTTGAAATCTATCCCAAAAGGGTATATAATATTCAAGGTGCACATTGGGTCATTCAGAATAACTTCACACACACGCTTCTGTGCATTTCCAAGTCTAATTCTGTCACTAAATCCATACCGGTCACCCAGCGCCTAAATACTAGGCCTCAAATTTATATCCCGCTGAATTTGAATACAATACATTGGGCCAAATAATATATTTGTTGTTGTGGTGAACCATAACAATGAGAAAAACATCTAGTAAGGGACGCGGACGTGGACATGGTCGTGGTGGTGTTAGTGGACCCTCTGGTGCTGGGAGAGGACGTGGCCGTTCTGCCACATCCACACGTCCTAGTGTACCAACTACCTCAGGTCCCAGTAGCCGCCAGAATTTACAGCGATATATGGTGGCGGCCCAATGCCGTTCTAAGGATGGTAAGGCCTGAGCAGGTACAGGCATTAGTCAATTGGGTGGCCGACAGTGGATCCAGCACGTTCACATTATCTCCCACCCAGTCTTCTGCAGAAAGCGCACAGATGGCGCCTGAAAACCAACCCCATCAGTCTGTCACATCACCCCCATGCATACCAGGGAAACTGTCTCAGCCTCAAGTTATGCAGCAGTCTCTTATGCTGTTTGAAGACTCCGCTGGCAGGGTTTCCCAAGGGCATCCACCTAGCCCTTCCCCAGCGGTGAAAGACATAGAATGCACTGACGCACAACCACTTATGTTTCCTGATGATGAGGACATGGGAATACCACCTCAGCATGTCTCTGATGATGACGAAACACAGGTGCCAACTGCTGCGTCTTTCTGCAGTGTGCAGACTGAACAGGAGGTCAGGGATCAAGACTGGGTGGAAGACGATGCAGGGGACGATGAGGTCCTAGACCCCACATGGAATGAAGGTCGTGCCACTGACTTTCACAGTTCGGAGGAAGAGGCAGTGGTGAGACCGAGCCAACAGCGTAGCAAAAGAGGGAGCAGTGGGCAAAAGCAGAACACCCGCCGCCAAGAGACTCCGCCTGCTACTGACCGCCGCCATCTGGGACCGAGCACCCCAAAGGCAGCTTCAAGGAGTTCCCTGGCATGGCACTTCTTCAAACAATGTGCTGACGACAAGACCCGAGTGGTTTGCACGCTGTGCCATCAGAGCCTGAAGCGAGGCATTAACGTTCTGAACCTGAGCACAACCTGCATGACCAGGCACCTGCATGCAAAGCATGAACTGCAGTGGAGTAAACACCTTAAAACCAAGGAAGTCACTCAGGCTCCCCCTGCTACCTCTTCTGCTGCTGCCGCCTCGGCCTATTCTGCTGCTGCCGCCTCGGCCTCTTCCTCCGCCTCTGGAGGAACGTTGGCACCTGCCGCCCAGCAAACAGGGGATGTACCACCAACACCACCACCACCACCTCCGTCACCAAGCGTCTCAACCATGTCACACGCCAGCGTTCAGCTCTCCATCTGACAAACATTTGATAGAAAGCGTAAATTCCCACCTAGCCACCCTCGATCCCTGGCCCTGAATGCCAGCATTTCTAAACTACTGGCCTATGAAATGCTGTCATTTAGGCTGGTGGACACAGACAGCTTCAAACAGCTCATGTCGCTTGCTGTCCCACAGTATGTTGTTCCCAGCCGGCACTACTTCTCCAAGAGAGCCGTGCCTTCCCTGCACAACCAAGTATCCGATAAAATCAAGTGTGCACTGCGCAACGCCATCTGTGGCAAGGTCCACCTAACCACAGATACGTGGACCAGTAAGCACGGCCAGGGACGCTATATCTCCCTAACTGCACACTGGGTAAATGTAGTGGCAGCTGGGCCCCAGGCGGAGAGCTGTTTGGCGCACGTCCTTCCGCCGCCAAGGATCGCAGGGCAACATTCTTTGCCTCCTGTTGCCACCTCCTCCTTCTCGGCTTCCTCCTCCTCTTCTTCCACCTGCTCATCCAGTCAGCCACACACCTTCACCACCAACTTCAGCACAGCCCGGGGTAAACGTCAGCAGGCCATTCTGAAACTCATATGTTTGGGGGACAGGCCCCACACCGCACAGGAGTTGTGGCGGGGTATAGAACAACAGACCGACGAGTGGTTGCTGCCGGTGAGCCTCAAGCCCGGCCTGGTGGTGTGTGATAATGGGCGAAATCTCGTTGCAGCTCTGGGACTAGCCAATTTGACGCACATCCCTTGCTTGGCGCATGTGCTGAATTTGGTGGTGCAGAAGTTCATTCACAACTACCCCGACATGTCAGAGCTGCTGCATAAAGTGCGGGCCGTCTGTTCGCGCTTCCGGCGTTCACATCCTGCTGCTGCTCGCCTGTCTGCGCTACAGCGTAACTTCGGCCTTCCCGCTCACCGCCTCATATGCGACGTGCCCACCAGGTGGAACTCCACCTTGCACATGCTGGACAGACTGTGCGAGCAGCAGCAGGCCATAGTGGAGTTTCAGCTGCAGCACGCACGGGTCAGTCGCACTACAGAACAGCACCACTTCACCACCAATGACTGGGCCTCCATGCGAGACCTGTGTGCCCTGTTGCGCTGTTTCGAGTACTCCACCAACATGGCCAGTGGCGATGACACCGTTATCAGCGTTACAATACCACTTCTATGTCTCCTTGAGAAAACACTTAGGGCGATGATGGAAGAGGAGGTGGCCCAGGAGGAGGAGGAGGAGGAGGAGGAAGAGGGGTCATTTTTAGCACTTTCAGGCCAGTCTCTTCGAAGTGACTCAGAGGGAGGTTTTTGGCAACAGCAGAGGCCAGGTACAAATGTGGCCAGCCAGGGCCCACTACTGGAGGACGAGGAGGACGAGGATGAGGAGGAGGTGGAGGAGGATGAGGATGAAGCATGGTCACAGCGGGGTGGCACCCAACGCAGCTCGGGTCCATCACTGGTGCGTGGCTGGGGGGAAAGGCAGGACGATGACGATACGCCTCCCACAGAGGACAGCTTGTCCTTATCCCTGGGCAGCCTGGCACACATGAGCGACTACATGCTGCAGTGCCTGCGCAACGACAGCAGAGTTGCCCACATTTTAACCTGTGCGGACTACTGGGTTGCCACCCTGCTGGATCCACGCTACAAAGACAATGTGCCCACCTTACTTCCTGCACTGGAGCGTGATAGGAAGATGCGCGAGTACAAGCGCACGTTGGTAGACGCGCTACTGAGAGCATTCCCAAATGTCACAGGGGAACAAGTGGAAGCCCAAGGCCAAGGCAGAGGAGGAGCAAGAGGTCGCCAAGGCAGCTGTGTCACGGCCAGCTCCTCTGAGGGCAGGGTTAGCATGGCAGAGATGTGGAAAACTTTTGTCAACACGCCACAGCTAACTGCACCACCACCTGATACGCAACGTGTTAGCAGGAGGCAACATTTCACTAACATGGTGGAACAGTACGTGTGCACACCCCTCCACGTACTGACTGATGGTTCGGCCCCATTCAACTTCTGGGTCTCTAAATTGTCCACGTGGCCAGAGCTAGCCTTTTATGCCTTGGAGGTGCTGGCCTGCCCGGCAGCCAGCGTTTTGTCTGAACGTGTATTCAGCACGGCAGGGGGCGTCATTACAGACAAACGCAGCCGCCTGTCTACAGCCAATGTGGACAAGCTGACGTTCATAAAAATGAACCAGGCATGGATCCCACAGGACCTGTCCGTCCCTTGTCCAGATTAGACATTAACTACCTCCCCATAACCATATATTATTGGACTCCAGGGCACTTCCTCATTCAATCCTATTTTTATTTTCATTTTACCATTATATTGCGATGCTACCCAAAGTTGAATGAACCTCTCCTCTGCCTGTGTGCTAGGCCTAAATATATGCCAATGGACTGTTGCAGTGGTGGCTGACATGAAGCCTGATTCTCTGCTATGACATGCAGACTGATTCTCTGCTGACATGAAGCCAGATCCTCTGTTACGGGACCTCTCTCCTCTGCCTGTGTGTGTGCTGGGCCTAAATATATGCCAATGGACTGTTGCAGTGGTGGCTGACGTGAAGCCTCATTCTCTGCTATGACATGCAGACTGATTCTCTGCTGACATGAAGCCAGATTGTCTGTTACGGGACCTCCCTCCTCTGCCTGGGTGCTGGGCCTAAATATATGCCAATGGACTGTTGCAGTGGTGGCTGACGTGAAGCCTCATTCTCTGCTATGACATGCAGACTAATTCTCTGCTGACATGAAGACAGATTCTCTGTTACGGGACCTCCCTCCTCTGCCTGGGTGCTGGGCCTAAATATATGCCAATGGACTGTTGCAGTGGTGGCTGACGTGAAGCCTCATTCTCTGCTATGACATGCAGACTAATTCTCTGCTGACATGAAGACAGATTCTCTGTTACGGGACCTCCCTCCTCTGCCTGGGTGCTGGGCCTAAATATATGCCAATGGACTGTTGCAGTGGTGGGTGACGTGAAGCCTCATTCTCTGCTATGACATGCAGACTGATTCTCTGCTGACATGAAGCCAGATTGTCTGTTACGGGACCTCTCTCCTCTGCCTGTGTGCTAGGCCTAAATATATGCCAATGGACTGTTGCAGTGGTGGCTGACGTGAAGCCTCATTCTCTGCTATGACATGCAGACTGATTCTCTGCTGACATGAAGCCAGATCGTCTGTTACGGGACCTCTCTGCTCTGCCTGTGTGCTAGGCCTAAATATATGCCAATGGACTGTTGCAGTGGTGGGTGACGTGAAGCCTCATTCTCTGCTATGACATGCAGACTGATTCTCTGCTGACATGAAGCCAGATTGTCTGTTACGGGACCTCCCTCCTCTGCCTGGGTGCTGGGCCTAAATATATGCCAATGGACTGTTGCAGTGGTGGCTGACGTGAAGCCTCATTCTCTGCTATGACATGCAGACTAATTCTCTGCTGACATGAAGACAGATTCTCTGTTACGGGACCTCCCTCCTCTGCCTGGGTGCTGGGCCTAAATATATGCCAATGGACTGTTGCAGTGGTGGCTGACGTGAAGCCTCATTCTCTGCTATGACATGCAGACTAATTCTCTGCTGACATGAAGCCAGATTGTCTGTTACGGGACCTCCCTCCTCTGCCTGGGTGCTGGGCCTAAATATATGCCAATGGACTGTTGCAGTGGTGGGTGACGTGAAGCCTGATTCTCTGCTATGACATGCAGACTGATTCTCTGCTGACATGAAGCCAGATTCTCTGTTACGGGACCTCTCTGCTCTGCCTGTGTGCTAGGCCTAAATATATGCCAATGGACTGTTGCAGTGGTGGGTGACGTGAAGCCTCATTCTCTGCTATGACATGCAGACTGATTCTCTGCTGACATGAAGCCAGATTGTCTGTTACGGGACCTCCCTCCTCTGCCTGGGTGCTGGGCCTAAATATATGCCAATGGACTGTTGCAGTGGTGGGTGACGTGAAGCCTGATTCTCTGCTATGACATGCAGACTGATTCTCTGCTGACATGAAGCCAGATTGTCTGTTACGGGACCTCTCTCCTCTGCCTGTGTGTGTGCTGGGCCTAAATATATGCCAATGGACTGTTGCAGTGGTGGCTGACGTGAAGCCTCATTCTCTGCTATGACATGCAGACTAATTCTCTGCTGACATGAAGCCAGATTGTCTGTTACGGGACCTCTCTCCTCTGCCTGGGTGCCGGGGCCTAAATATCTGAGAATGGACTGTTCCAGTGGTGGGTGACGGGAAGCCAGATTCTCTGCTATGGAACCTCTCTCCAATTGATTTTGGTTAATTTTTATTTATTTAATTTTTATTTTAATTCATTTCCCTATCCACATTTGTTTGCAGGGGATTTACCTACATGTTGCTGCCTTTTGCAGCCCTCTAGCTCTTTCCTGGGCTGTTTTACAGCCTTTTTAGTGCCGAAAAGTTCGGGTCCCCATTGACTTCAATGGGGTTCGGGTTCGGGACGAAGTTCGGATCGGGTTCGGATCCCGAACCCGAACATTTCCGGGATGTTCGGCCGAACTTCTCGAACCCGAACATCCAGGTGTTCGCTCAACTCTAATTCCTTGGACTTCATCTGAGTGGAGGAAGAGCAGAAAATAGTAAATTTAAAAATAACTGTGTTTACCAGCTTGTAATCATCACTTTAGCCTCTGTCACATTACTGCTGCCTCAGGTTTTACCACTGCATTTTACCACAACTATTTTGTGAAATAAAACATATTAGCCATTCATAGTACATTCATAGTAGCCATTTTTTGAGAAATGTATTGAAATATACGCTTCACAACCACCGCCCTCTTCCAATCATAAGTTGTGGACATTACTCTACGCCACTGTTGATGCTCATAATATTTATCGGACAGTAGAGGTATTGCCCGAAATAGTACCCCCATCGACCATCGCATTACTACTGTTACTCACACCTTATTACATGGAATTATGTACCCTGCAAATGAATACCAGAAATGCATTTTTTTAATCGTCAAAATAGATCCATAAAACAGGTATAAGAATGTATAGTGACTCGCATCAAATATCATTTTTTTTAAATTTTTTTTAGGATCTCTACACTGTTAGTAATCTATTCATATTTTCCAAATTTAAAACATTCTAAAAAGGTAATTATAATACAAAAATACTTTTTCGGTTATGTCTGTTATAGTAAACAAAGAATAGTAATGATAATAATACAAACCAAAAAATACTCATTATTCTTCATTCATTTTTAATATTTTTAATTTTTTTGGTAAGGATTTGCGTTTTAGAACCAGACCGGTAAGTTTCAATCCAACGTTCCTCGCTGGAAGAAGAAACATGTTCCGTAAAGTTTTGGAGTTCGGAAACCCTATCCATGGTTTCAAAAGTTTATTTGGCGGTTCAACTGTTAAACTGTTCTTTGTGTTTATACTTTTTAACACGAATGATGGTAAGTAAATACATTAGGTAAGTATTGAACAAGAAGCGCACGGAAAAATATTCCTTTCAAGAATCGACAATGGAAAAAAGAAGATTCTCCCAAATTAATTGCGCACAAAATTTATTCCCCGTTGGAATACATCTTTTAAGAGTTCTACGTTTTGACGATACGAAGTTTGTTTTTACGGACAACATACATGGTAAGTTAACATTTAATTTTCATTATATATGCACTCAGAATGTATTTACTAATCCCTTTTTTTTTTTTCACAGGAATTTGCAAAATGCCTTCAACGTGTTGGGTCAAAAACTGCAAATTTGTCCCAGGGCGAATGGTCAATGGCCATGAAATAAAATTACATAGCTTTCCATACAGTAAGGATAGAATTATAGAATGGTTGTCACTGCTAATGCCTTCTGATATTGAGAATGTTAATTATCTAGCCGAAGAAATTTTGGTATTAAAGCAAAAAAGATATAATAAGTATAGATTATGCTCTTTACATTTTGCTCAAAATAATTTCATTGTCAATGCTGTTGGCCGTGCACTTTGTGACAGTGCAAAGCCAACCATATTTGAGAATATACCAGAATTTGAGCAAAAAGTGCCTAAAACAAAAACGACTAAAGCAAAAGTTTCAGAACCACAATTAGACAACAGAGCATTATCATCTGAATCATCTGTAACTTTAGAGTCTAGTGGTCAAACTTCTTCGGTTTCATACCATGAAATTCAACATGTTACAGACAATGTTGAAACTCCAACTACCAAATTCATGGACGCTTGCACTCAGACAGATTTTGATCTGACCAATTCTATACTTATTGGTATTGACCGAAATGTTGTGCTTACGGAAGAACAGTCCCCTGTACGTCCGTTTACCAATATAGTTATAGAATCTACACCTTTGCCGGAGTGTTCCAACACTGGAAATCAACCAAAAAATATAATTCCATTTGGTAATATTCTTTCTCCAATTTGTGGGAAAAATGACCACAACTTGGTGCAACAAGAACAGGTGGGTAACCGTGATGATGATAATGTTAGTGGAATATTTCCATTGACAGCTGAAATGGATGAGTCGGATAATGAGTACACTACTTCTGATGTAGACGGAGGCGAAGTTCTTGATTGTAGGGATACCTTGTACGACCCTTTGATGGTTAGCCACTGTTCCTCTGATTTGTTAGCATTACAGTCCTTTGATGAAACTGATAATGAATCTCCCTTTCATGAACAACATGTTGAAGACATGGTTAATGAACCTAAACTCATAATTAACGAAAGTTGCCTAGATATCCTCTTACGGCAGGTGAAGTGTCAGTATCCCGAAGGTTGCAATCTGACCGTCAATTCATTTTCCAAACAAAGACAGGGTAGTGCTTTAATAGTTCGCGGGAGTTGCAGGAAAGGGCACCAGTCTTTATTATGGAATACCCAACCAAAAATTGGTCGTTTTTGGAGTGGGAATGTCCTTTTGGCAGCATCAATCTTGTGCAGTGGATTAAACTTTCAAAAGGTGGACGAGTTGTTTAATATTTTTGGTTTGACAACATTTTCAGAGACAACCTTCTATAGATATCAAACGAGATTTATTTTCCCTGCAATCGATATTGCCTGGCAGCAACAAAAGACAAAATTTCAAGAAGAAATGCATACTTTTCCAATGTGTTTAGCTGGAGATGGCCAATGTGATAGTCCTGGTCACTCAGCTAAATATTGTATTTATACTGTTATGGAACTGTATAGTGAAAAAATTATCGATTTTGAAGTTGTTCATCGCAGCCAGTGCAATTCTTCGGTTGCAATGGAGAAGTTCGGTTTTAAAACAGTTATGGAAAGAGTGATTTCCAATGGCTTTGACGTTTGTGTCTTTGTCTCTGATCGACATGTCAGTATACAAAAGGTGATGCGTGAGTTGTACCCTGACATAGATCATCAGTTTGATATTTGGCATTACGCAAAGTCAATAAAGAAAAAGTTGATAAAGGCAAGTAACGGAAGAGCTGGACAGGAACTCAAACCATGGATTGATAAAATTGTAAACCATTTCTGGTGGACCGTGAAAACTTGTGATCACAACGAACTTTTCTTCAGGGAACGTTGGAATTCTGTTCTCCATCATATAGTCAACAAGCATGAGTGGGAGGATGGAGAACACTATAAAAAATGTTCAAATGCAGAATTAGAAATTCAAAACAGTTCTGTTTTATGGTTAAAAAAGGAAAGCAATGCTTTTCACAAATTAGAAGAGATTGTTCGAAATAAACAGTTTAACAGTGATGTTCCCCACTTGATCCGTAATTGCCACACCGGACCATTAGAAGCCTTCCATAGTCTAGTATTAAAATATCGTACTAAAAGGATACATTTTGGTATTGACGGCATGGAAGCACGAACAAAACTAGCCATCCTGGCACATAATAATAATATAGGAAGAGATCAAGCTGTTGTTCATGTACCAACATCTGTCTCCGCACCCATCGGTACCAAACGAACAAAATTAATTTTGCCAAAGGGAAGAAAACGCTGGACGGTGAAAAACGTCTATGAACCGATGAGTGTACAACATGTCGAGAATATTTTAGTCGACTGTTTGAAAATAGCCTTGGGAGACATAACTCCAGAATGGAACAGTCGAACACCCGATCTTCCACCTAATATAGCAAATGTTGAGCGCCCAAAAAAAGCTGATATTGTACGTCAACATTGGTCTAGATTTGGCAAAAAATAAATAATTTAAAATCCATAAAAACCAAAAATTAATCATTTTTAAATTAAGTTCCAAAATTTTGTTTAGCTCATCCGTTACTTTCCGGTTTAGTTACGTTTACTAGTTATTCTTGTTATTAATTTTCACTATTTGAAAAGTTATTTTATATGTGCAGCTCAACAATGAAGTAGAGGATATGCGGTATCAACTCGACATCAACTATTTATAAGGTAAGTATTTTATTTTTCTATTATCTAAATCTATAAAATCTATATTTTACACATCATGTACTTTACAGAGTGGTTTTTGAGAAAAAGTGATTTGTGAATCGTAAAGTGCCACAAATACTTGAAATTGAAAATGCTTGAACCTTTCAATGTATTTTTTTTCCAGACTTTTTTGAACAGGTGGACAGCCGGCGCGTGGTAGGAAAGCTCTCTAGCCGTGGAGTGTGATTTGTATCAGCGTCTCCACGGTAGGTGGTAGTTATTTGACTATGCCGTTGAGGACCGGTTTGTGTCTGCTTCTTTACCTCTACATCCAATGCCTTACCAGTACTTTTCTCACTCAGGTGGAGAACCAGTACCACCCCATTCTTGACACGACCTGGACTCAAGACAGCGGACAACATGTGAGCGCACAGCGGTGTGAAGAGCCACAACCTTGCCGAGACCTCTGATGCTTCGGTTGCGTTTTTTAATAAGTATATTTTTTTCCTGGACCTTTCCAGACTTTTTTGAACAGGTGGACAGCCGGCGCGTGGTAGGAAAGCTCTCTAGCCGTGGAGTGTGATTTGTATCAGCGTCTCCACGGTAGGTGGTAGTTATTTGACTATGCCGTTGAGGACCGGTTTGTGTCTGCTTCTTTTCCTCTACATCCAATGCCTTACCAGTACTTTTTTCACTCAGGTGGAGAACCAGTACCACCCCATTCTTGACACGACCTGGACTCAAGACAGCGGACAACATGTGAGCGCACAGCGGTGTGAAGAGCCACAACCTTGCCGAGACCTCTGATGCTTCGGTTGCGTTTTTTAATAAGTATATTTTTTTCCTGGACCTTTCCAGACTTTTTTTAACAGGTGGACAGCCGGCGCGTGGAAGGAAAGCTCTCTAGCCGTGGAGTGTGATTTGTATCAGCGTCTCCACGGTAGGTGGTAATTATTTGACTATGCCGTTGAGGACCGGTTTTTGTCTGCTTCTTTACCTCTACATCCTAAGCCTTACCAGAACTTTTCTCACTCAGGTGGAGAACCAGTACCACCCCATTCTTGACACGATCTGGACTCAAGACAGCGGACAACATGTGAGCGCACAGCGTTGTGAAGAGCCACAACCTTGCCGAGACCTCTGATGCTTCGGTTGCGTTTTTTAATAAGTATATTTTTTTCCTGGACCTTTCCAGACTTTTTTGAACAGGTGGACAGCCGGCGCGTGGAAGGAAAGCTCTCTAGCCGTGGAGTGTGATTTGTATCAGCGTCTCCACGGTAGGTGGTAGTTATTTGACTATGCCGTTGAGGACCGGTTTGTGTCTGCTTCTTTACCTCTACATCCAATGCCTTACCAGTACTTTTCTCACTCAGGTGGAGAACCAGTACCACCCCATTCTTGACACGACCTGGACTCAAGACAGCGGACAACATGTGAGCGCACAGCGGTGTGAAGAGCCACAACCTTGCCGAGACCTCTGATGCTTCGGTTGCGTTTTTTAATAAGTATATTTTTTTCCTGGACCTTTCCAGACTTTTTTGAACAGGTGGACAGCCGGCGCGTGGAAGGAAAGCTCTCTAGCCGTGGAGTGTGATTTGTATCAGCGTCTCCACGGTAGGTGGTAGTTATTTGACTATGCCCGTTGAGGACCGGTTTTTGTCTGCTTCTTTACCTCTACATCCTAAGCCTTACCAGAACTTTTCTCACTCAGGTGGAGAACCAGTACCACCCCATTCTTGACACGACCTGGACTCAAGACAGCGGACAACATGTGAGCGCACAGCGGTGTGAAGAGCCATAACCTTGCCGAGACCTCTGATGCTTTTGTTTACAACTTGCATTTGCTGTAACCATGTCAGGAACTAAAGAATTTTTGTATGATATGTATAAATCATGGATCTCAAACTCATGGCCCTCCAGATGTTACAAAACTACAACTCTCATCATTCCCTGATAGCTGTAGTATGCCCAGGCATGATGGGAGTTGTAGTTTTGCAACAGCTGGAGGGCCACGAGTTTGACATCCCAGGTATATATCAAGTAATATTTGCAAAATAAATTATATATAAATATATAATAAGTTTTTGGACAGATTTATATAAATATATATATTTTGAAGGGAAAGTATTTTCTTCAAAAAAAATAAAAATTTATATGTAAATGTCCAAAAAAATTGTGTGAGGATTGGTCAAGGCTATGAGGGGATATGGAGGAGGCCTTGTTAAAAAAAAATATATATATATTTATATATAGTTCTAAATTTTTATTTTAGATTTTGCTTTGGATGCACAAGTGTATACAGGTAGTATGACTTAGGTCTCTTTAAAAAGAACGTTTTTATGGTTCTGTTTACAGGCCTTTTACTTGCTTATGTAGACGGACAGCACTACATGTGCTTGTCAGCATCCGTCTCTGTTACGAGTCACTTCAAAAATAATGCAACTTGTCCTCTTCTTGTCAGTTTTGAGTACAAGAATATGTCTGTTCATTATGGGCTGAGCCTTCAGCCAATAGTGGAAGGCACACAGGCAGCATCCGTGTTTTGCGTATCTGAAAATAGGCGAGCGTGAAGAACCAAACGTTCATTTGAAAGAGCCCAAGTATTCATTTTAAAAATAATTTTATGAAATGTATTTATTTGTATAGTAAATAGTTTGTAACAATGGTGACATGTTTTATGCTGTTTCATTATATTTCGACAATCCTGTTCAAGTGTTATTATATAATAAATAACAATATTCCAGTAAAAGTTATTTTATTGTCATAAAATAAGATTTATTTAGTATTTTTTGGGAGAAAAAGGGTAAATAGACACAGAAAAAAATCTCTATAAGAAACATGGTCGTCGCTGTTAGTCCTAGTTTACAAGAACGTGTGTGCCCCATTGCCATGCAGCGGATCGATTAACTTTAATGGGTCCACGATCCGACCGTAAGTATAGGACGAAACCCGTCTGAACCAGTAAGGTAATGCTTCCAAGGTGTCCCGTTCCGCATCTATGATGAGAGCAGAGGTCTAACGACGACCCAAATGTTGCAAATATAGTCTCATTTGCGTGTAGTACAACATAATTCGTTGGTGAATTTGGACAAATAAAAAAATCAAGGAACGAGTATATATGGATTCATTGAACAAGTGCACACGTAACAGGTCAGCCACTGTAATAGGTTCAATTATGATGACAGATGCCCTTTATCTACTCCATGGCAAGATACTCCGCTGGCTCTTCTCTAAACATCAGAAACCCACAATAATCCTGCTCTGGGTCAGGGAAAACTTTTCTTATGACGGAAACAGCACAAGAAGGAATTGGTCTTCTTTTGGCCACGCCAAGATAGCCATGTATCCAAGCTGTGAACCCACGATAAGCTGTTTTTCTGAGTAGCCTATAATGAAATAGTAAATACTTTAAAATTTTATTTTTAAACAAATTATCAGGTTTACATAGAATTGAATAGAAACTGAAAAGCCAAATTCAGGTTTTTGAATCAATTCAATAATCTGTTGAACCATCCTTTACAAACATTTACTAACCTGTTCAAATCTTTGTCCGGGGGTGGATGCAACACTTGACCTATTGACCTCATCGACACCTCCACTTTTCCTCGATCTTGACAGAATTGATGAAAGTAGTCATGTTCGATTATACATCCCATTTCTTCTAAATAAGGTTCAATATTTGAGACTTCTTGGCAGCATATTGATTCGACTGGCGTTGGCATTGGTTCACAATTGTTACAAGTACACCATAGCTTATTTCCAAGTCTGTAGTCCGACTCTTCAATTTCAACGTTGGCCTCCGAGTTTGAGGGTCTAGTGGGGTTTTCAGGAAAACAGGGTTCTGAATTGTCAGGACAACCATATTTTTCTTGGAGACGCTTTTTTATCCATTCCAACTAGACATGACAAAAAAAATAATAATCTGAATTATCAAATAAATTGTAGTCAAAATTAAAATGCAAATGTAATAAGTTTATTACTTTTTCAGCTCTTGTCGTTGACAGCACTCGATGATACTTGATGCGAGTCACTATCCATTCTTATACCTGTTTTAACAAAATAAAAAATTAGATATTTGGAGAATTAAAATAGTATTCATGGTATTCATTTGAAGGGTACACAATTCCATGTAATAAGGTGTGAATAACAGTTATAATGAGATGGTCGATGGGGGTGCTATTTCGGGCAATACCTCTACTGTCAGATATATATATTAGGACCATCAACAAAACAGTGGTGGAGAGTAAGGATAACCCCCATCATTATTATTGCCATAGGGGTTGGGGGGGATCACCCCCATCATGCTCGTTGTCATAGGGTGGGGGTATCACCCCCATCATTATTATTGCCATAGGGGTGGGGGGGATCACCCCATCATGCTCGTTGTCATAGGGGAGGGGGCATCACCCCCATCATGCTCGTTGTCATAGGGTGGGGGGATCACCCCCATCATTATTATTGCCATAGGGGTTGGTGGGGGGGATCACCCCCATCATTATTATTGCCATAGGGGTGGGGGGGATCACCCCCATCATGCTCGTTGTCATAGGGGAGGGGGCATCACCCCCATCATTATTATTGCCTTAGGGGTTGGGGGGATCACCCCCATCATGCTCGTTGTCATAGGGTGGGGGGGGATCACCCCCATCATTATTATTGCCATAGGGGTGGGGGGGATCACCCCCATCATGCTCGTTGTCATAGGGTGTGGGGGATCACCCCCATCATTATTATTGCCATAGGGGTGGGGGGGATCACCCCCATCATGCTCGTTGTCATAGGGGAGGGGGCATCACCCCCATCATGCTCGTTGTCATAGGGTGGGGGGGATCACCCCCATCATTATTATTGCCATAGGGGTGGGGGGGGATAACCCCCATCATTATTATTGCCATAGGGGTGGGGGGTATCACCCCCATCATGCTCGTTGTCATAGGGTGGGGGGGGATCACTCCCATCATTATTATTGCCATAGGGGTTGGGGGGGATCACCCCCATCATGCTCGTTGTCATAGGGGAGGGGGCATCACCCCCATCATGCTCGTTGTCATAGGGTGGGGGGATCACCCCCATCATTATTATTGCCATAGGGGTTGGTGGGGGGGATCACCCCCATCATGCTCGTTGTCATAGGGTGGGGGATCACCCCCATCATTATTATTGCCTTAGGGGTTGGGGGGGATCACCCCCATCATGCTCGTTGTCATAGGGGAGGGGGGATCACCCCATCATTATTTTTGCCATAGGGGTGGGGGGGATCACCCCCATCATGCTCGTTTTCATAGGGTGTGGGGGGATCACCCCCATCATTATTATTGCCATAGGGGTGGGGGGGATCACCCCCATCATGCTCGTTGTCATAGGGGAGGGGGCATCACCCCCATCATGCTCGTTGTCATAGGGTGGGGGGATCACCCCCATCATTATTATTGCCATAGGGGTGGGGGGGATCACCCCCATCATTATTATTGCCATAGGGGTGGGGGGTATCACCCCCATCATGCTCGTTGTCATAGGGTGGGGGGGGATCACCCCATCATTATTATTGCCATAGGGGTTGGGGGGGGGATCACCCCCATCATGCTCGTTGTCATAGGGGAGGGGGCATCACCCCCATCATGCTCGTTGTCATAGGGTGGGGGGATCACCCCATCATTATTATTGCCATAGGGGTTGGTGGGGGGGATCACCCCCATCATGCTCGTTGTCATAGGGTGGGGGGATCACCCCCATCATTATTATTGCCATAGGGGTGGGGGGGATCACCCCCATCATGCTCGTTGTCATAGGGTGGGGGGGGATCACCCCCATCATTATTATTGCCATAGGGGAGAGGGGGATCACCCCCATCATTATTATTGCCATAGGGGTGGGGGGGATCACCCCCATCATGCTCGTTGTCATAGGGTGGGGGGGGGGATCACCCCCATCATTATTATTGCCATAGGGGTGGGGGGGATCACCCCCATCATGCTCATTGTCATAGGGTGTGGGGGGATCACCCCCATCATTATTATTGCCATAGGGGTGGGGGGGATCACCCCCATCATTATTATTGCCATAGGGGTGAGGGGGATCACCCCCATCATTATTATTGCCATAGGGGTGGGGGGGATCACCCCATCATTATTATTGCCATAGGGGTGGGGGGTATCACCCCCATCATTATTATTGCCATAGGGGTGAGGGGGATCACCCCCATCATTATTATTGCCATAGGGGTGGGGGGGGGGTCACCCCCATTATGCTCGTTGTCATAGGGGAGGGGGGATCACCCCCATCATTATTATTGCCATAGGGGTTGGTGGGGGGGATCACCCCCATCATTATTATTGCCATAGGGGTGGGGGGGATCACCCCCATCATGCTCGTTGTCATAGGGGAGGGGGCATCACCCCCATCATTATTATTGCCTTAGGGGTTGGGGGGATCACCCCCATCATGCTCGTTGTCATAGGGTGGGGGGGATCACCCCCATCATTATTATTGCCATAGGGGTGGGGGGGATCACCCCCATCATGCTCGTTGTCATAGGGTGTGGGGGGATCACCCCCATCATTATTATTGCCATAGGGGTGGGGGGGATCACCCCCATCATGCTCGTTGTCATAGGGGAGGGGGCATCACCCCCATCATGCTCGTTGTCATAGGGTGGGGGGGATCACCCCCATCATTATTATTGCCATAGGGGTGGGGGGGGATCACCCCCATCATTATTATTGCCATAGGGGTGGGGGGTATCACCCCCATCATGCTCGTTGTCATAGGGTGGGGGGGGGATCACCCCCATCATTATTATTGCCATAGGGGTTGGGGGGGGATCACCCCCATCATGCTCGTTGTCATAGGGGAGGGGGCATCACCCCCATCATGCTCGTTGTCATAGGGTGGGGGGATCACCCCCATCATTATTATTGCCATAGGGGTTGGTGGGGGGGATCACCCCCATCATGCTCGTTGTCATAGGGTGGGGGATCACCCCCATCATTATTATTGCCTTAGGGGTTGGGGGGGATCACCCCCATCATGCTCGTTGTCATAGGGGAGGGGGGATCACCCCCATCATTATTTTTGCCATAGGGGTGGGGGGGGATCACCCCCATCATGCTCGTTGTCATAGGGTGTGGGGGGATCACCCCCATCATTATTATTGCCATAGGGGTGGGGGGGATCACCCCCATCATGCTCGTTGTCATAGGGGAGGGGGCATCACCCCCATCATGCTCGTTGTCATAGGGTGGGGGGATCACCCCCATCATTATTATTGCCATAGGGGTGGGGGGGGATCACCCCCATCATTATTATTGCCATAGGGGTGGGGGGTATCACCCCCATCATGCTCGTTGTCATAGGGTGGGGGGGGATCACCCCCATCATTATTATTGCCATAGGGGTTGGGGGGGGATCACCCCCATCATGCTCGTTGTCATAGGGGAGGGGGCATCACCCCCATCATGCTCGTTGTCATAGGGTGGGGGGATCACCCCCATCATTATTATTGCCATAGGGGTTGGTGGGGGGGATCACCCCCATCATGCTCGTTGTCATAGGGTGGGGGATCACCCCCATCATTATTATTGCCTTAGGGGTTGGGGGGGATCACCCCCATCATGCTCGTTGTCATAGGGGAGGGGGGATCACCCCCATCATTATTTTTGCCATAGGGTGGGGGGGGTGAATCCCCCCCATCATGCTCGTTGTCATAGGGGAGGGGGGATAACCCCCATCATGCTCGTTTGTCTAGGGGGGTACATTGGAACAACTTTGCTCGTTGTCTAGGGGTGTTTGACAAACTTACCTACTGGATCCGGGTGCTGCTGCTGCCGTCTCCGATGCTCACCGAGGATTCCAAGATGGCGCCGGCTCCAGATAGACTAAATCGCTCCAGTTCTCAGAAGTCTCGCGAGAACTGGAGCGTCTTCTCCCTGGCTAAGAGCGGAGCGCGCTGATTGGATGCGCTCCGTGCCAGGGAGAAGATAGAAGGCACGCCGAGGAGAACTTTTAAAGCCAGCCCATTTGAGGCTGGCTCATTAACATAAACGGCGGGAACTATTCAGGGGAGCATAGCGGACAAATGGGGGCTCAATTTGAAAAAAGAAATAACGATGAAGAATTCATGGGGGCATGTGAGTAAAGCTATGGTCTTAGTTTAATTTTTTTTTTTAGGTGAAAGGTCCTCTTTAAGCTAATAACACACAAAGAATTAAATGTTACCATGTTTTTATTGAACACACCATGTAAACATTCACAGTGCAGGTGGAAAAAGTATGTGAACCCTTGGATTTAATAACTGGTTGAACCTCCTTTGGCAGCAATAACTTCAACCAAACGTTTCCTGTAGTTGCAGATCAGACGTGCACAACGGTCAGGAGTAATTTTTGACCATTCCTCTCTACAGAACTGTTTCAGTTCAGCAATATTCTTGGGATGTCTGGTGTGAATCGCTTTCTTGAGGTCATGCCACAGCATCTCAATCGGGTTGAGGTCAGGACTTTGACTGGGCCACTCCAGAAGGCGTATTTTCTTCTGTTAAAGCCATTCTGTAGTTGATTTACTTCTATGCTTTTGGTCCTTGTCCTGTTGCAACACCCATCTTCTGTTGAGCTTCAGCTGGTGGACAGATGGCCTTAAGTTCTCTTGCAAAATGTCTTGATAAACTTGGGAATTATTTTTTCCTTTGATGATAGCAATCCGTCCAGGCCCTGACACAGCAAATTAGCCCCAAACCATGATGCCCCCACCACTATACTTCACAGTTGGGATGAGGTTTTGATGTTGGTGTGCTGTGCCTCTTTTTCTCCACACATAGTGTTGTGTGTTTCTTCCAAACAACTCAACTTTGGTTTCATCTGTCCACAGAATATTTTGCCAGTACTGCCGTGGAACATCCAGGTGCTCTTGTGCAAACTGTAAACGTGCAGCAATGTTTGTTTTTTTGACAGCAGTGGCTTCCTCTGTGGTATCCTCCCATAAAATTCATTCTTTTTTAGTGTTTTACGTACTATAGATTCGCTAACAGGGATGTTAGCATATGCCAGAGACTTTTTAAGTCTTTAGCTGACACTCTAGGATTTTTCTTCACCTGATTGAGCAGTCTGCGCTGTGCTCTTGCAGTCATCTTTACAGGACGGCCACTCCTAGGGAGAGTAGCAGCAGTGCTGAACTTTATCCATTTATAGACAATTTGTCTTACCGTGGACTGATGAACAGCAAGGCTTTTGGAGATACTTTTATAACCCTTTCCAGCTTTATGCAAGTCAACAATTCTTAATCGTAGGTCTTCTGAAAGCTCTTTTGTATGAGGCATCATTCACATCAGGCAATGCTTCTTGTGAAAAGCAAACCCAGAACTGGTGTGTGTTTTTTATAGGGCAGGGCAGCTGTAACCAACACCTTCAATCTCATCTCATTGATTGGACTCCCGTTGGCTGACACCTCACTCCAATTAGCTCTTGGAGATTTCATTAGTCTAGGGGTTCACATACTTTTTCCACCTGCACTGTGAATGTTTACATGGTGTGTTCAAAAAAAACATGGTAACATTTAATTATTTGTGTGTTATTAGTTTAAGCAGACTGATTGTCTATTGTTGTGACTTAGATGAAGATCAGATCACATTTTATGACCAATTTGTGCAGAAATCCATATCATTCCAAAGAGTTCACATACTTTTTCTTGCAACTGTATATACAGTATTCCAGCAGAGAATACATTTTTGGGGGACTAGAGTTGAGCGGACACCTGGATGCTCGGGTTCCAAAATTTCGGCCGAAAGTTCGAGTTCGGGACCCGGGTCAAGTTCGAGTTCGGGACCCGAAATTTACCCGAACTTGACCCCGAACCCCATTGAAGTCAATGGGGATCCGAACTTTGGAGCACTAAAATGGCTCTTAAAAATTTATGGAAAGGGCTAGAGGGCTGCAAATGGCATCAATATGTGGTTAAGAGCATGTCAAGTGCTCGGCAAACAAAGGTGGAAAGGGATATGACTTAAAATAACATAAATATGCAAAAATTAAAAATAATAATCTTGATCTAGGAGGACGAGGTCCATATGGAGTAGGAGGTTGACGAAGCGGTGGATGTGGCAGTGTAGGTGGAAGCAGTGGTGGAGAAGGAGGAGGTAGCCAATACACTGGTTTTTGGTTTTAATTTTTTTTATTTATTTTTTGTTTGTTTAAATTGGGGTACACCCCAAAACATTGGAAAAAATAACCTGTGATAACCCCCTCCAGCCGTGCTAAACAAACGTTCAGACAATACACTGGCTGCAGGGCACCTCCAAGGCGTAAAAGGCAAGCTCAGGCCATGTGCCCAATTTGGAGACCCAGAAGTTGAAGGGGGCAGACCCATCATTCAGTACGTGTAGGCGTGTGCACACATACTGCTCCACCATGTCGCAAGTCCCAGTGATGTTCACGATTCAATTGGATATCTGCTCTATCAACTTTCGATGTTCTTTTCTGTGCCTACCATGTTGATCACGGTTAGCAGCAAATCAGGGTTCTACTCTGGAGAGGGAGCGTGAGAAAGGGAGACCACATCAAAGGGAGTTCAATGGCTGCAATGTGATCAAGCTGAAATGTGGGACAAATTATTGAAGCCGAAGCTTCCAAGTAAAGGAGAGGGTGCGCGGCAATTACCCACTCCCGACTCGGGGAGGTAGTGACGATAAATAAAAATACAGTACTCTTAACCACTTCAGCCCCGCTAGGTGAAACCCCCTTCATGACCAGAGCACTTTTTACACTTCGGCACTACACTCCTTTCACCGTTTATCGCTCGGTCATGCAACTTACCACCCAAATGAATTTTACCTCCTTTTCTTCTCACTAATGGAGCTTTCATTTGGTGGTATTTTATTGCTGCTGACATTTTTACTTTTTTTGTTATTAATCAAAATGTAACGATTTTTTTGCAAAAAAATGACATTTTTCACTTTCAGCTGTAAAATTTTGCAAAAAAAACGACATCCATATATAAATTTTTCGCCAAATTTATTGTTCTACATGTCTTTGATAAAAAAAAAATGTTTGGGCAAAAAAAAAATGGTTTGGGTAAAAGTTATAGCATTTACAAACTATGGTACAAAAATGTGAATTTCCGCTTTTTGAAGCAGCTCTGACTTTCTGAGCACCTGTCATGATTCCAGAGGTTCTACAATGCCCAAACAGTAGAAAACCCCCACAAATGACCCCATTTCGGAAAGTAGACACCCTAAGGTATTCGCTGATGGGCATAGTGAGTTCATAGAACTTTTTATTTTTTGTCACAAGTTAGCGGAAAATGATGATGATTTTTATTTTTTTTATTTTTCTTACAAAGTCTCATATTCCACTAACTTGCGACAAAAAATAAAAAATTCTAGGAACTCGCCATGCCCCTCACGGAATACCTTGGGGTGTCTTCTTTCCAAAATGGGGTCACTTGTGGCGTAGTTATACTGCCCTGGCAATTTAGGGGCCCAAATGTGTGAGAAGAACTTTGCAATCAAAATGTGTAAAAAATGACCGGTGAAATCCAAAAGGTGCACTTTGGAATATGTGCCCCTTTGCCCACCTTGGCAGCAAAAAAGTGTGACACATCTGGTATCGCCGTACTCAGGAGAAGTTGGGGAATGTGTTTTGGGGTGTCATTTTACATATACCCATGCTGGGTGAGAAAAATATCTTGGTCAAATGCCAACTTTGTATAAAAAAATGGGAAATGTTGTCTTTTGCCAAGATATTTCTCTCACCCAGCATGGGTATATGTAAAATGACACCCCAAAACACATTCCCCAACTTCTCCTGAGTACGGCGATACCAGATGTGTCACACTTTTTTGCTGCCAAGGTGGGCAAAGGGGCACATATTCCAAAGTGCACCTTTCAGATTTTGCAGGCCATTTTTTACACATTTTTATTGCAAGGTACTTCTCACACATTTGGGCCCCTAAATTGCCAGGGCAGTATAACTACGCCACAAGTGACCCCATTTTGGAAAGAAGACACCCCAAGGTATTCCGTGAGGGGCATGGCGAGTTCCTAGAATTTTTTATTTTTTGTCACAAGTTAGTGGAAAATGATGATTTTTTTTTTTTTCTCTTTTTTCCTTACAAAGTCTCATATTTCACTAACTTGCGACAAAAAATAAAAAATTCTAGGAACTCGCCATGCCCCTCACGGAATACCTTGGGGTGTCTTCTTTCCAAAATGGGGTCACTTGTGGCGTAGTTATACTGCCCTGGCAATTTAGGGGCCCAAATGTGTGAGAAGAACTTTGCAATCAAAATCTGTAAAAAATGGCCTGCAAAATCTGAAAGGTGCACTTTGGAATATGTGCCCCTTTGCCCACCTTGGCAGCAAAAAAGTGTGACACATCTGGTATCGCCGTACTCAGGAGAAGTTGGGGAATGTGATTTAGGGTGTCATTTTACATATACCCATGCTGGATGAGAGAAATATCTTGGCAAAAGACAACTTTTCCCATTTTTTTATACAAAGTTGTCTTTTGCCAAGATATTTTTCTCACCCAGCATGGGTATATGTAAAATGACACCCCAAAACACATTGCCCAACTTCTCCTGAGTATGGCGATACCAGATGTGTGACACTTTTTTGCTGCCAAGGTGGGCAAAGGGGCACATATTCCAAAGTGCAACTTTCGGATTTCACCGGTCATTTTTTACACATTTTGATTGCAAAGTTCTTCTCACACATTTGGGCCCCTAAATTGCCAGGGCAGTATAACTACGCCACAAGTGACCCCATTTTGGAAAGAAGACACCCCAAGGTATTCTGTGAGGGGCATGGCGAGTTCCTAGAATTTTTTTTTTTTTGTCGCAAGTTAGTGGAATATGAGACTTTGTAAGGAAAAAAGAAAGAAAAAGAAAAATCATCATTTTCCGCTAACTTGTGACAAAAAATAAAAAATTCTAGGAACTCGCCATGCCCCTCACGGAATACCTTGGGGTGTCTTCTTTCCAAAATGGGGTCACTTGTGGCGTAGTTATACTGCCCTGGCAATTTAGGGGCCCAAATGTGTAAGAAGTACCTTGCAATCAAAATCTGTAAAAAATGGCCTGTGAAATCCGAAAGGTGCACTTTGGAATGTGTGCCCCTTTGCCCACCTTGGCTGCAAAAAAGTGTCACACATCTGGTATCGCCGTACTCAGGAGAAGTTGGGGAATGTGTTTTGCGGTGCCATTTTACATATAACCATGCTGGGTGAGAGAAATATCTTGGCAAAAGACAACTTTTCCTATTTTTTTATACAAAGTTGGCATTTGACCAAGATATTTCTCTCACCCAGCATGGGTATATGTAAAATGACACCCCAAAACACATTCCCCAACTTCTCCTGAGTACGGCGATACCAGATGTGTGACACTTTTTTGCAGCCTAGATGCGCAAAGGGGCCCAAATTCCTTTTAGGAGGGCATTTTTAGACATTTGGATCCCAGACTTCTTCTCACACTTTCGGGCCCCTAAAAAGCCAGGGCAGTATAAATACCCCACATGTGACCCCACTTTGGAAAGAAGACACCCCAAGGTATTCAATGAGGGGCCTGGCGAGTTCCTAGAAATTTTTTATTTTTTGCATAAGTTAGCGGAAATTGATTTTTTTGTTTTTTTTCTCACAAAGTCTCACTTTCCGCTAACTTAGGACAAAAATTTCAATCTTTCATGGACTCAATATGCCCCTCAGCGAATACCTTGGGGTGTCTTCTTTCCGAAATGGGGTCACATGTGGGGTATTTATACTGCCCTGGCTTTTTAGGGGCCCTAAAGCGTGAGAAGAAGTCTGGAATATAAATGTCTAAAAATGTTTACGCATTTGGATTCCGTGAGGGGTATGGTGAGTTCATGGGAGATTTTATTTTTTGACACAAGTTAGTGGAATATGAGACCTAGTAAGAAAAAACAAAAACAAAAAAAAAATTTCCGCTAACTTGTGCCAAAAAAAATGTCTGAATGGAGCCTTACAGGGGGGGGGGTGATCAATGACAGGGGGGGTGATCAATGACAGGGGGGTAATCACCCATATAGACTCCCGGATCACCCCCCTGTCATTGATCACCCCCCTGGTAAGGCTCCATTCAGACGTCCGTATAATTTTTACGGATCCATGGATCGGATCCGCAGAACATATGCGGACGTCTGAATGGAGCCTTACAGGGGGGTTATCAATGACAGGGGGTGATCAGGGTGATCACCCCCCTGTCACTGATCACCCCCCCTGTAAGGCTCCATTCAGACATCCGCATGATTTTTTACGGATCCATGGATACATGGATCGGATCCACAAAAAACATGCGGACGTCTGAATGGAGCCTTACAGGGGGGTTATCAATGACAGGGGGTGATCAGGGTGATCAGGGTGATCACCCCCCTGTCACTGATCACCCCCCCTGTAAGGCTCCATTGAGACATCCGCATGATTTTTTACGGATCCATGGATACATGGATCGGATCCACAAAAAACATGCGGACGTCTGAATGGAGCCTTACAGGGGGGGGGGTGATCAGTGACAGGGGGGTGATCACCCTGATCACCCCCTGTCATTGATAACCCCCCTGTAAGGCTCCATTCAGACGTCCGCATGTTTTTTGTGGATCCGATCCATGTATCCATGGATCCGTAAAAAATCATGCGGATGTCTGAATGGAGCCTTACAGGGGGGGTGATCAGTGACAGGGGGGTGATCACCCTGATCACCCCCTGTCATTGATAACCTCCCTGTAAGGCTCCATTCAGACATCCGCATGATTTTTTACGGATCCATGGATACATGGATCGGATCCACAAAAAACATGCGGACGTCTGAATGGAGCCTTACAGGGGGGTTATCAATGACAGGGGGTGATCAGGGTGATCAGGGTGATCACCCCCCTGTCACTGATCACCCCCCCTGTAAGGCTCCATTCAGACATCCGCATGATTTTTTACGGATCCATGGATACATGGATCGGATCCACAAAAAACATGCGGACGTCTGAATGGAGCCTTACAGGGGGGTTATCAATGACAGGGGGTGATCAGGGTGATCACCCCCCTGTCACTGATCACCCCCCCCTGTAAGGCTCCATTCAGACATCCGCATGATTTTTTACGGATCCATGGATACATGGATCGGATCCACAAAAAACATGCGGACATCTGAATGGAGCCTTACAGGGGGGTTATCAATGACAGGGGGTGATCAGGGTGATCACCCCCTGTCACTGATCACCCCCCCTGTAAGGCTCCATTCAGACATCCGCATGATTTTTTACGGATCCATGGATACATGGATCGGATCCACAAAAAACATGCGGACGTCTGAATGGAGCCTTACAGGGGGGTTATCAATGACAGGGGGTGATCACCCCCCTGTCACTGATCACCCCCCCTGTAAGGCTCCATTCAGACATCCGCATGATTTTTTACGGATCTATGGATACATGGATCGGATCCACAAAAAACATGCGGACGTCTGAATGGAGCCTTACAGGGGGGTTATCAATGACAGGGGGTGATCACCCCCCTGTCACTGATCACCCCCCCTGTAAGGCTCCATTCAGACGTCCGTATGATTTTTTACGGATCCATGGATACATGGATCGGATCCACAAAAAACATGCGGACGTCTGAATGGAGCCTTACAGGGGGGTTATCAATGACAGGGGGTGATCACCCCCCTGTCACTGATCACCCCCCCTGTAAGGCTCCATTCAGACGTCCGTATGATTTTTTACGGATCCATGGATACATGGATCGGATCCACAAAAAACATGCGGACGTCTGAATGGAGCCTTACAGGGGGGTTATCAATGACGGGGTGATCAGGGTGATCACCCCCTGTCACTGATCACCCCCCCTATAAGGCTCCATTCAGACATCCGCATGATTTTTTACGGATCCATGGATACATGGATCGGATCCACAAAAAACATGCGGACGTCTGAATGGAGCCTTACAGGGGGGTGATCAATGACAGGGGGGTGATCAGGGAGTGTATATGGGTGATCACCCGCCTGTCATTGATCACCCCCTGTAAGGCTCCATTCAGACGTCCGCATGTGTTTTGCGGATCCGATCCATGTATCCATGGATCCGTAAAAATCATGCGGACGTCTGAATGGAGCCTTACAGGGGGGTGATCAATGACAGGGGGTGATCAGGGAGTGTATATGGGTGATCACCCCCCTGTAAGGCTCCATTCAGACGTCCGCATGTGCTTTGCGGATCCGATCCATGTATCCATGGATCCGTAAAAATCATGCGGACGTCTGAATGGAGCCTTACAGGGGGGTGATCAATGCCAGGGGGGTGATCAATGACAGGGGGTGATCAGGGAGTGTATATGGGTGATCACCCGCCTGTCATTGATCACCCCCCTGTAAGGCTCCATTTAGACGTCCGTATGCGTTTTGCGGATCCGATCCATGTATCCGTGGATCCGTAAAAATCATACGGACGTCTGAACGGAGCCTGACAGGGGGGTGATCAATGACAGGGCGGTGATCAATGACAGGGGGGTGATCAGGGAGTTTATATGGGGTGATCATGGGTGATCAGGGGTTTATAAGGGGTTAATAAGTGACGGGGGGGGGTGTAGTGTAGTGTGGTGTTTGGTGCGACTGTACTGACCTACCTGAGTCCTCTGGTGGTCGATCCTAACAAAAGGGACCACCAGAGGACCAGGTAGGAGGTATATTAGACGCTGTTATGAAAACAGCGTCTAATATACCTGTTAGGGGTTAAAAAATTCGGATCTCCAGCCTGCCAGCGAACGATCGCCGCTGGCATGCTGGAGATCCACTCGCTTACCTTCCGTTCCTGTGAGCGCGCGCGCCTGTGTGCGCGCGTTCACAGGAAATCTCGCGTATCGCGAGATGACGCGTATATGCGTGACTGTGCGCCAGCCTGCCACCTCCGGAACGCACATGTGCGTTAGGCGGTCCGGAGGTGGTTAAGATGCCCTGTTATTGGAATGATTCATAAATAATTATAGGGAATGTCACTGGGGTATTTTGGATTTGTAAACGTTAGACAGGAGAGGCACTGCTGCCGCTTTGTTGACTCTAGATAACCTCTGCCTGATCGCACCTCCCCGTCACGTCCACCATCCATTTGGATATCTTCTCTATCAACTTTCGATGTTCTTTTCTGCGCCTACCATGTTGATCACAGTTAATGGTGATTCAGGGTTCCACACCCAAGAGGGAGCATAAGATAGAGATGCCACATCCAACGGAGGTTAATGGTTCCAATGTGATCGAGCGGAAATGCGGGACAAGTTGTTAAAGTTAAAGCATCGAATGTGTCACCACCAGACATCTGAGAAGCTCGGACAGACGTTCTACAGAACCTCCTGCTTGAGGTTCCTTTTGTTTTGCTTTCGTTTTCTCATCTCATTGGCCTCTCTCAGCTGTCATGTAGTTGCACTGATTGCATCCCTTTAAATCCCTTCCCATGCTGCATCACTTTGCGGTTTATACAACTTCCTGGAGTGTGCTGATGCTAGAAGCTGTTACTACTGCATCCACAAAATAAGTCTGTTTTCATTATTACTGTTTGCCTGTGGGCTTGATCCTAAGTGACCCAGACTCCCTCCGTATAAAGTGTAGGGAGCCGGTGGTCATGTCCCCTCACTATTATAGGGTGTTCAGGTGTTATACAGTCGAGGAACGAGGATATGCAATTTTATACCATTGATATTTTTGCATAGGCTGAGCAGTAAGGGAGAGAGCTAGGGCTCTTACAGGGCTTACCCTCCGGTTCCTTAGTTTTGGATCATGTCAGTCGGATCTTCATTTGTGTCTTCTAGTTTTCTGTATTACCATCCGTGACATTATAAACCGCCAAAACCGTATTAAGCTCGAATCCGGTTTCAACCTTGATTGACCGCATGCAGGGTCTTTCACTGGAGGTAGCGGATCTCCGGAAAACTGTCTCTCAGTTTGAGGTGACCGATTCTGCTTGCGTTCATGGAATTTGTTCCGAGCCTAAAATCTCGCTTCTGTATACGTTCTCCGGGGGTAGTGAGAATTTTGTTCGTTTAAGAGAGGCTTGCAAACTCCATTTTCGCCTACTTCCCCATTCCTCTGGTGATGAGGAGCGGAGGGTGGGGATCATCATTTCGCTGCTCAGGGATAACGCTCAGTCTTGGGCCTTTTTGCTGCCGGTGGGGGCACAGCCCCTCTGTTCAGTGGATGAATTTTCTTTTAGCCCTGGGTCAGATATATGATGATCCGGATCGTATTGCTCTGGCTGAGTCTAGACTACGTCTTTTATGCCAGGGTAAACAGTCCGCAGAGATATACTGTTCAGAATTTCGGAGATGGGCAGCTGATACTGGTTGGAATGATGCTGCACTCCGAAGTCAATTTTGCCATGGTCTTTCAGAGGGATTGAAAGATGCATTTGCCTTTCATGAGAGACCTACCTCCTTGGACTCTGCCATGTCTCAGGCCGTTTGTATTGACAGGCGTCTTAGAGAGAGAGGAGAGATCACTCCTTCCTGTCATACTCAGTCCAAGGACAGTGCGGCGGTCTCATTCAGTACACAGGAGTCTCAGTCGCTCTCAATCCCCTCTGAGCAGGATCCCATGCAGCTGGGTTTGCTTGCCTATGACAATAGAAGACTCAGCTCTCAGAGGAGGGTTTGTTTCTGTTGTGGAGGTATAAAAGATTTGGCAAATGTTTGTCCCTCTAGGAGATTCAGGCAGTTTTTTAAGAGTAATAAAGAAACAAAAAGAAAAAAATCCTCTAAAAACGTTCCATCTGTTACTATTGGCAAGGTTGATGCGGAAATTGAAGGTTTTCCGTTTGCTTGTAGTTCCCGTTTTGTCCTACCTGCCAGGGTGGCGCTAGAGAGCAAGAACATTTTTTTAAGAGATTTTTGTAGATAGTGGAGCAGCTGTAAATCTCATTGATAATCAATTTGCTATAACACATGGTTTCCAGGTATGCACTTTGGTAAAGGATATACCTGTTTTTGCTATTGATTCCGCTCCACTTTCTCAGAAATCGTTAAAGGGCATAGTTCACAATATCCGTTTGATTGTGAGTGATACTCATGTTGAGGATGTGTCATGTTTCGTCCTAAGCAGGTTGCCTACTTCTCTAGTGTTGGGGCTACCCTGGCTCACTAAACATAACCCCACCATTGATTGGCAAGCGAGGCAAATAAATGGTTGGAGTGATTTTTGCACAGAGAATTGCCTCACGACATCTGTTTCAGAGGTTTCTACTAAGACTGTACCATCTTTTCTCTCTGAATTTTCGGATGTGTTTTCTGAGATTGGTGTTCAGGAGTTGCCCCCTCACAGGGAGTACGACTGCCCTATTAATCTCATCTCAGGCGCCAAGCTGCCTAATAGGGATGAGCGAACCCGAACTGTATAGTTCAGGTTCGTACCGAATTTTGGAGTGTCTGTGACACGGACCCGAACCCGGACATTTTCGTAAAAGTCCGGGTTCGGGTTCGGTGTTCGTCGCTTTTTTGGCGCTTTTTGAAAGGCTGCAAAGCAGCCAATCAACAAGCGTCATACTACTTGCCCCAAGAGGCCGTCACAGCCATGCCTACTATTGGCATGGCTGTGATTGGCCAGAGCACCATGTGACCCAGCCTCTATTTAAGCTGGAGTCACATAGCGCCGCCCGTCACTCTGCTCTGATTAGCGTAGGGAGAGGTTGCGGCTGCGACAGTAGGGCGAGATTAGGCAGATTAACTCCTCCAAAGGACTTGATTAATTGATCGATCTGCAGCTGTGGATCATTGAGCTGCTGATACTCAATTGCTCACTGTTTTTAGTCTGCCCAGACCGTTTGTCAGACACTTTTTTCTGGGGTGATCAGAGGCCATTTTGTGTCTTGTGGTGTGCCAGCACAAGCTGCGACCAAGTGCATTTAACCCTTAATGGTGTGGTTGTTTTTTGGCTAATTTCATACATCAGTGTGAAGCTGTCACACCAAGTGCATTTAACCAACAATAGTCTGGTTATTTTTTGGCCATTTACTACATCAGGGGCAAGCTGCGCCTGTCACCAAGTGCATTTAACCCTCAATGGTGTGGTTGTTTTTTGGCTAAATCCTACATCAGGGTGAAGCTGTCACACCAAGTGCATTTAACCAGCAATAGTCTGTTTATTTTTTGGCCATATACTACATCAGGGGCAAGCTGCGCCTGTCACCAAGTGCATTTAACCCTCAGTAGTGTGGTTGGTCAAGCTGTCACACCAAGTGCATTTAACCAGCAATAGTGTGGTAATTTTTTGGCCATATCCCAGTCTAATTCTGTCAGTAAACGTATACCTGTCACCCAGCGCCTAAGTACAAGGCCTCAAATTTATATCCAGCTATATCTGTCGTTACTGGTGCGGCTGGTCAAGTTATTTAGTGTCCGTCAAAACACATTGTTTGTTCTGGGTTGAAATACAATTCCCAATTTAGCAATTTCCTCATTTAGTGGTTTCTGCTGTATCAGAGCTATTTAAAATCTATCCCTAAAAGGGTATATCAGATTCAAGGTGCACATAGGGTCATTCTGAATAACTTCACACACACGCTACTGTGCATTTCCAAGTCTAATTCTGTCCGTAAAACGTAAACCTGTCACCCAGCGCCTAAGTACAAGGCCTCAAATTTATATCCAGCTATATCTGTCGTTACTGGTGCAGCTGGTCAAGTTATTTAGTGTCCGTCAAAACACATTGTTTGTTCTGGGTTGAAATGCAATTTCCTAATTTAGTGGTTTCTGCTGTATCAGAGCTATTTAAAATCTATCCCTAAAAGGGTATATCAGATTCAAGGTGCACATAGGGTCATTCTGAATAACTTCACACACACGCTACTGTGCATTTCCAAGTCTAATTCTGTCCATAAAACGTATACCTGTCACCCAGCGCCTAAGTACAAGGTCTCAAATTTATATCCAGCTATATCTGTCGTTACTGGTGCAGCTGGTCAAGTTATTTAGTGTCCGTCAAAACACATTGTTTGTTCTGGGTTGAAATACAATTCCCAATTTAGCAATTTCCTAATTTAGTGGTTTCTGCTGTATCAGAGCTATTTAAAATCTATCCCTAAAAGGGTATATCAGATTCAAGGTGCACATAGGGTCATTCTGAATAACTTCACACACACGCTACTGTGCAATTCCAAGTTTAATTCTGTCCGTAAAACGTATACCTGTCACCCAGCGACTAAATACTAGGCCTCAAATTTATATCCTGCTAAATCTGTCGTTACTGCTGTACTGTTGTGGCTGGGCAAGTTATTTAGTGTCCATCAAAGCACATTTTTTGTTCTGGGTTGAAATTCAATTCCCAATTTATCAATTTCCTAATTTATTGGTTTCTGCTGTATCAGAGCTATATGAAATCTATCCCTAAAAGGGTATATCAGATTCAAGGTGCACATAGGGTGATTCTGAATAACTTCACACACACGCTACTGTGCATTTCCAAGTCTAATTCTGTCCGTAAACCTATACCTGTCACCCAGCGCTTAAATAATAGGCCTCAAATTTATAGTCAGCTAAATCTGTGGTTACTGCTGTGCTGTATTAGTGTAATATGGTACCTAAATAGATAGCCAGATAGTGTTAGTTGTCTTTAAAAAAAGGCCTGAATTTGAATTCAATACATTGGGTCAAATAATATTTTTGTTGTTGTGGTGAACGATAACAATGAGGAAAACATCTAGTAAAGGACACGGACTCGGATATGGTCGTGGTGGTGTTAGTGGACCCTCTGGTGCTGGGAGAGGACGTGGCCGTTCTGCCACAGCCACACGTCCTAGTGTACCAACTACCTCAGGTCCCAGTAGCCGCCATAATTTACAGCGATATTTGGTGGGGCCCAATGCCGTTCTAAGGATGGTAAGGCCTGAGCAGGTACAGGCATTAGTCAATTGGAGGCCGACAGTGGATCCAGCACGTTCACATTATCTCCCACCCAGTCTTCTGCAGAAAGCGCACAGATGGCGCCTGAAAACCAAGCCCATCAGTCTGTCACATCACCCCCATGCATACCAGGAAAACTGTCTGAGCCTCAAGCTATGCAGCAGTCTCTTATGCTGTTTGAAGACTCCGCTGGCAGGGTTTCCCAAGGGCATCCACCCAGCCCTTCCCCAGCGGTGGAAGACATAGAATGCACTGACGCACAACCACTTATGTTTCCTGATGATGAGGACATGGGAATACCACCTCAGCATGTCTCTGTGTCATGGTCTTACCTTCTTACTGTTCTCCTTCGTTTGACATGTGCTGGCGGCCATCTTGGTTTCTGGGTTTCTTGTAGCCTCCCACCCTGCGGCTTCTCCTTCCCACTGGGAGGAGCTGGATGCCTAGCTCATATATATAGGAGGTCTGTGGCTTCAGTTCCTTGCTTGGTCCTCCTGTGTTCACATGCTTCTAAGACTGCTGCTGCTTCTGGTTCCTGATCCTGGCCTCGTCTGACTACCCCGTTGGTTCCTGATCCTGGCTTCGTCTGACTACCCTGCTGGTTCCTGATCCAGGCTTCGTCTGACTACCCTTCTGGTTCCTGACCTCTGTCTACGCAAGACCCTGCTTCGGTTTAGCCATCCGTTTGGACTTTTTGCTTACAGCTTGATTTTCAATAAAGCCTTCTTATTTCCACTTATCTCTTGTTGTACGTCTGGTTCATGGTTCCATGACATTAGGACCAAGCCATGAATTTTGACGGTACAGGGCCATCCTCGCTACCTACGCTGGTTGCCAGACTTGATCAGCAGGATCACCTGTTGGGTCGGTTCGCTGTGGCGTTGCAAACCCTGCTTGAACGCACGGCTCATTTCGCTTCCGTTGCCGATGGGTCGGTTGTCGCTCCTGGGCCCGCTCCTACTGCCGCTCCGGTTGTTGCGCCAGAGTCTACCCCGACACCTGTTGCTGCGCCTGCGGTGTCTCGGGGTATGACCGGTTCTGCCCCCCTTCCACAGCGCTTTGGGGGAGAGCCAACTCAGTGCCGAGGTTTCCTTAACCAGGTGGGCATTTATTTCGAGTTGCTGCCACATGCCTTTCCTACTGAGAGATCAAAGGTGGGCTTCTTGATCTCGCTGCTCTCGGACAAGGCCTTGGCCTGGGCCAGCCCTTTATGGGAGAACAACAATCCGGTGGTTGCCAAGTTTTCCGGTTTTGTTGCTTCTCTTCGGAAGGTATTCGATGTGCCGGCTCGTGCTGCCTCTGCTGCGAAGCTCCTTATGTCCATCAGACAGGGTTCACGATCCGTAGCTGAATACGCCATTGAGTTTCGTACCCTGGCAGCAGAGGTGGGCTGGAATAATGAGGCTCTGGTCGCTGCTTTCTCTCATGGTCTCTCGGATGCCTTGAAGGATGAGGTTGCAGCTAAGGACCTACCAGTGGAGCTCGAGTCTCTTATTTCTTTCCTGATTTTGATTGACACCAGACTCAGGGAGAGACCTTCCTTTAAGGAGAGCCTGCGGAGGTCTTCTAACAGATTGGCGCCTACGTTTGCTGTCCCACCGGTGCCTCCCTCTCCTCCCACGCCTCCTGGGGATGACTTGTCTGGGGGTGAACCCATGCAGCTGGGGTTTGCTCGCCTGTCCGAGGGGGAGAGGGTACTCCGGAGACGCGAGTGCCGATGCATGTACTGTGGTCTCGGTGGGCATTTTCGGTTGGCATGTCCGAACCGTCCGGGAAACGCTCGCACCTGAGATCCTGTCGGGGGCAGATCTTGGGTGGAGTCTCCTCGTCCCCGGTTTCCCGTGTTGACAAACCACTGATCACTGTTGTCCTCTCCTGGGTCGGGGGCTCGGTGACGACCCAGGCATTGGTGGACTCTGGTGCTGGTGGTTTGTTCATTGATAGTATGTTCGCTGCCGCCAATTCCATTCCTCTGCAGCCTCGAGGTTCCCCACTGGCTCTTGAGGCGATAGACGGCAGACCCCTTCTGCCGCCACACGTGACTCATGAGACCCTTCCAGTGGGGATAGCCATTGGTGCCGTTCACAGAGAGTCGGTCTGTCTCCAGGTGATTTCGTCTCCACACTACTCGGTGGTCTTGGGGTACCCCTGGCTCCAGAAGCATAATACGACTTTCGATTGGGGATCGGCCGAGATCCTCTCGTGGTCACCGCAGTGTGGGGCTAGTTGCATCCATGGGCCTGTCAAGTTGCTGTGTACTTCCTCGGACTCTCTGTTGCCTCCTGAATACGAAGAGTACCGGGATGTATTCGATAAGGTGCGCGCGGTTGCCCTACCTCCGCACCGCCCATACGATTGTGCCATAGAGTTACAATCTGGTGCCGTTCCTCCTCGTGGCAAAGTCTATCCACTGTCGGTAGCGGAGAATGAGGCTATGGAGGAGTACGTGAGGGAGGCGCTTTCACGCGGACACATTCGCAAATCCTCGTCCCCGGCAGGGGCTGGATTTTTCTTTGTGAAAAAGAAGGGCGGTGAGTTGAGGCCTTGCATCGATTACAGGGGTCTCAATCGCATCACGATCAAGAACGCTTACCCAATACCCTTGATTTCCGAGCTGTTCGATCGCCTCAAAGGGGCCACGGTCTTTACCAAACTCGACCTGAGGGCGGCATATAACCTGGTAAGGGTCAAGGCGGGCGATGAGTGGAAGACCGCGTTTAACACCAGGACCGGTCATTATGAATCCTTGGTTATGCCCTTTGGGTTGTGCAATGCGCCCGCAGTCTTCCAGGAATTCATCAACGATGTTTTCCGTGACCTGTTGCAGCAGTGTGTGGTGGTCTATTTGGATGACATCTTGGTATATTCTGAATCCATGGAGGCCCACATTATGGATGTCAGACGAGTGTTGCAACGGTTACGAGAGAACAGGCTGTTCGGTAAGCTTGAGAAATGCGAATTTCACCGATCCCAGGTAACCTTCTTAGGTTACATCATTTCCGCTGAGGGGTTCTCCATGGATCCTGAGAAGGTTTCGGCTGTCTTACAGTGGCCCCAGCCCAGTGGTCTCCGTGCCCTGCAGCGCTTTTTGGGCTTCGCCAATTATTATCGGAAGTTCATCAGGGACTTTTCTATGCTAGCCAAGCCTCTCACGGATCTGACCAGGAAGGGCAGTAATTTCCAGGTCTGGCCGCTCGAGGCCATCCGAGCTTTTGAGGCTCTAAAGTCCGCCTTTGTGTCGGCTCCGATTCTGTCGCATCCCAACCCTGGGTTGCCCTTTGTCCTCGAGGTGGACGCGTCTGAGACGGGAGTAGGCGCCCTTCTGTCTCAGCGTAGAACACCAGAGGGTCCTCTGCTTCCTTGTGGGTTTTACTCCCGGAAACTGTCTTCCGCGGAGTGCAACTATCAGATTGGTGACAGGGAGTTATTGGCCATCGTGCAGGCCCTTAAAGAATGGAGGCACTTGCTCGAGGGTTCGGTGGTTCCGGTTCTCATCCTGACGGACCACAAGAATCTGACCTACCTTTCTGAGGCCAAGAGATTGACACCACGTCAGGCCAGATGGGCTCTGTTCTTGTCACGTTTTAATTACGTGGTCTCCTACCTACCCGGTTCCAAGAACATCAGAGCGGATGCCTTATCACGGCAGTACTCCGAGCAGTCCGGGGAGGAGTCGATTCCGACTTCGGTCATACCTCCGAATCAGATCCTGGCCGCCATTCGCACCAGCCTGACCTCTCCCCTGGGTGAGCAGATTTTGGCGGCTCAATCTGGTGCTCCCTCTGGGAGACCCAACGGCAGGTGTTTTGTGCCTGAGGAGTTGCACACTCGGTTGTTGCGAACCTACCATAACTCCAAGGCCGCGGGGCATCCTGGAAAGAATCAGCTGTCCTGGGCTGTTTCACGTCTGTTCTGGTGGCCTTCTCTACGTTCCGACATCGCCGCATATGTAGCGGCATGCTCTGTTTGTGCCCAGAGTAAGTCCCCTCGGCACCTTCCGTTGGGCCTTTTGCAACCCATAGCCACCGGGGAGCGCCCATGGTCACACCTGGGGATGGATTTCATTGTGGACCTCCCTGCATCCCGAGGCCATACGGTCATTCTCATGATTGTGGATCGGTTTTCCAAAATGTGCCACTGTGTTCCTCTCAAGAAGTTACCCTCTGCACAAGAGTTGGCCACGATTTTCGCCAGGGAGGTCTTCCGGTTGCACGGTTTGCCCAAGGAGATTGTGTCGGATCGGGGGAGTCAATTTGTGTCCAGGTTCTGGCGCGCCTTTTGCTCCCAGTTGGGGATTCATCTCTCTTTCTCCTCGGCCTACCACCCTCAGTTTAATGGGGCCGCAGAACGATCCAATCAGGCCTTGGAGCAATTCCTTCGTTGCTATGTCTCCGATCACCAAGACAATTGGGTTGACCTCCTGCCTTGGGCTGAGTTTGCCAGGAACACGGCGGTGAACTCTTCCTCTGGGACGTCTCCCTTCATGGCCAATTATGGGTTCCAACCTGCCGTGTTACCGGAGGTATTCTCTCCCCAGGATATTCCGGCTGTGGAGGATCACCTTTCCGTCCTACGTGCTTCTTGGGTACAGATCCAGAGGTCCCTTGAGGTCTCTGCGCAGCGCCAGAGACTCCAGGCTGATCGCAGACGAGCGCCCGCTCCTTCCAACCAGGTCGGAGACCGTGTATGGTTGTCCACCCGCAACCTCAACCTTCGAGTGCCCACTCCCAAGCTGGCGCCTCGCTTTGTTGGTCCCTTCCGAGTGCTTCGCAGGGTAAACCCGGTAGCCTATGCCCTTGCGCTTCCTCCTGGCATGCGGATCTCCAACGTGTTTCATGTCTCCCTGTTGAAGCCATTGGTGTGTAATCGTTTCACTTCCTCGGTTCCTCGGCCCCGTCCGGTCCAAGTGGGCCATCGTGAGGAATATGAGGTGAGCAATATCCTGGACTCACGCCTGGTCCGCGGTCGGTTGCAGTTTTTGGTCCATTGGCGTGGTTATGGTCCAGAGGAGCGTTCCTGGGTTCCCTCCGCAGATGTCCATGCTCCTGCTTTGCTCCGAGCCTTCCACGCACGCTTCCCTCAGAAACCGTTCCTTACTCCGCGGAGGAGGGGCCCTTGAGGGGGAGGTACTGTCATGGTCTTACCTTCTTACTGTTCTCCTTCGTTTGACATGTGCTGGCGGCCATCTTGGTTTCTGGGTTTCTTGTAGCCTCCCACCCTGCGGCTTCTCCTTCCCACTGGGAGGAGCTGGATGCCTAGCTCATATATATAGGAGGTCTGTGGCTTCAGTTCCTTGCTTGGTCCTCCTGTGTTCACATGCTTCTAAGACTGCTGCTGCTTCTGGTTCCTGATCCTGGCCTCGTCTGACTACCCCGTTGGTTCCTGATCCTGGCTTCGTCTGACTACCCTGCTGGTTCCTGATCCAGGCTTCGTCTGACTACCCTTCTGGTTCCTGACCTCTGTCTACGCAAGACCCTGCTTCGGTTTAGCCATCCGTTTGGACTTTTTGCTTACAGCTTGATTTTCAATAAAGCCTTCTTATTTCCACTTATCTCTTGTTGTACGTCTGGTTCATGGTTCCATGACACTCTGATGATGACGAAACACAGGTGCCAACTGCTGCGTCTTTCTGCAGTGTGCAGACTGAACAGGAGGTCAGGGATCAAGACTGGGTGGAAGACGATGCAGGGGACGATGAGGTCCTAGACCCCACATGGAATGAAGGTCGTGCCACTGACTTTCACAGTTCGGAGGAAGAGGCAGTGGTGAGACCGAGCCAACAGCGTAGCAAAAGAGGGAGCAGTGGGAAAAAGCAGAACACCCGCCGCCAAGAGACTCCGCCTGCTACTGACCGCCGCCATCTGGGACCGAGCACCCCAAAGGCAGCTTCAAGGAGTTCCCTGGCATGGCACTTCTTCAAACAATGTGCTGACGACAAGACCCGAGTGGTTTGCACGCTGTGCCATCAGAGCCTGAAGCGAGGCATTAACGTTCTGAACCTTAGCACAACCTGCATGACCAGGCACCTGCATGCAAAGCATGAACTGCAGTGGAGTAAACAGCTTAAAACCAAGGAAGTCACTCAGGCTCCCCCTGCTACCTCTTCTGCTGCTGCCGCCTCGGCCTCTTCTGCTGCTGCCGCCTCGGCCTCTTCTGCTGCTGCCGCCTCGGCCTCTTCCTCCACCTCTGAAGGAACGTTGGCACCTGCCACCCAGCAAACAGGGGATGTACCACCAACACCACCACCTCCGTCACCAAGCATCTCAACCATGTCACACGGCTATGACATGCAGACTGATTCTCTGCTGACATGAAGCCAGATTCTCTGTTACGGGACCTCTTTCCTCTGCCTGGGTGCTGGGCCTAAATATATGCCAATGGACTGTTCCAATGTTGGGTGACGTGAAGCCTGATTCTCTGCTATGACATGCAGACTGATTCTCTGCTGACATGAAGACAGATTCTCTGTTACGGGACCTCTCTCCTCTGCCTGGGTGCTGGGCCTAAATATATGCCAATGGACTATTCCAATGTTGGGTGACGTGAAGCCTGATTCTCTGCTATGACATGCAGACTGATTCTCTGCTGACATGAAGACAGATTCTCTGTTACGGGACCTCTATCCTCTGACTGGGTGCTGGGCCTAAATATATGCCAATGGACTGTTGCAGTGGTGGCTGACGTGAAGCCTGATTCTCTGCTATGACATGCAGACTAATTCTCTGCTGACATGAAGACAGATTCTCTGTTACAGGACCTCTTTTCTCTGCATGGGTGCTGGGCCTAAATATATGCCAATGGACTGTTGCAGTGGTGGCTGACATGAAGCCTGATTCTCTGCTATGACATGCAGACTGATTCTCTGCTGACATGAAGACAGATTCTCTGTTACGGGACCTCTCTCCTCTGCCTGGGTGCTGGGCCTAAATATATGACAATGGACTGTTGCAGTGGTGGCTGACATGAAGCCTGATTCTCTGCTATGACATGCAGACTGATTCTCTGGTGACATGAAGCCAGATCCTCTGTTACGGGACCTCTCTCCTCTGCCTGGGTGCTGGGCCTAAATATATGCCAATGGACTGTTGCAGTGGTGGCTGACGTGAAGCCTGATTCTCTGCTATGACATGCAGACTGATTCTCTGCTGACATGAAGACAGATCCTCTGTTACGGGACCTCTCTCCTCTGCCTGGGTGCTGGGCCTAAATATATGCCAATGGACTGTTGCAGTGGTGGCTGACGTGAAGCCTGATTCTCTGCTATGACATGCAGACTGATTCTCTGCTGACATGAAGACAGATCCTCTGTTACGGGACCTCTCTCCTCTGCCTGGGTGCTGGGCCTAAATATATGCCAATGGACTGTTGCAGTGGTGGCTGACATGAAGCCTGATTCTCTGCTATGACATGCAGACTGATTCTCTGCTGACATGAAGCCAGATTCTCTGTTACGGGACCTCTCTCCTCTGCCTGTGTGCTGGGCCTAAATATCTGACAATGGACTGTTGCAGTGGTGGCTGACGTGAAGCCTGATTCTCTGCTATGACATGCAGACTGATTCTCTGCTGACATGAAGCCAGATTCTCTGCTATGGGACC
This sequence comes from Bufo gargarizans, assembly GCF_014858855.1. Taxonomy (NCBI): domain Eukaryota; kingdom Metazoa; phylum Chordata; class Amphibia; order Anura; family Bufonidae; genus Bufo; species Bufo gargarizans. The sequence goes on along the minus strand of NC_058088.1, from coordinate 92,799,445 downwards.
TCTCTCCAATTGATATTGGTTAATTTTTATTTATTTTATTTTTATTTTTATTCATTTCCCTATCCACATTTGTTTGCATGGGATTTGCCTACATGTTGCTGCCTTTTGCAGCCCTCTAGCCCTTTCCTGGGCTGTTTTACAGCCTTTTTAGTGCCGAAAAGTTCGGGTCCCCATTGACTTCAATGGGGTTCGGGTTCGGGACGAAGTTCGGATCGGGTTCGGATCCCGAACCCGAACATTTCGGGGAAGTTCGGCCGAACTTCTCGAACCCGAACATCCAGGTGTCCGCTCAACTCTACTGCCTAAATTTCATTTATACAATCTCTCCCAACCTGAAAGGCTCGCTATGCGTGCTTATATCTCTGAGAGTCTGAGAAAGGGACACATACGACCCTCAAAGTCACCTGTTGCTGCTGTTTTTTTCTTTGTTAGGAAAAAGATGGTTCTTTAAGACCATGTGTAGATTTCAGAGAGCTGAACAGTATCACAATTCGTGACCCTTATCCGCTTCCTCTGATCACGGACCTGTTTAAGGGCTCTTTCACACTTGCGTTGTCCGGATCCGGCGTGTACTCCACTTGCCGGAATTACACGCCGGATCCGGAAAAACGCAAGTGAACTGAAAGCATTTGAAGACGGATCCGTCTTCAAAATGCGTTCAGTATTACTATGGCAGCCAGGACGCTATTAAAGTCCTGGTTGCCATATTAGTAGTGGGGAGAGGGGGAGCAGTATACTTACTGTCCGTGCGGCTCCCGGGGCGCTCCAGAATGACGTCAGTGCGCCCCATGCGCATGGATGACGTGCCATGTGATCACGTCATCCATGCGCGTGGGGCGCCCTGACGTCACTCTGGAGCGCCCCGGGAGCCGCACGGATGGTAAGTATACTGCTCTCCCGCTTCCCACTACACTTTACCATGGCTGCCAGGACTTTAGCGTCCCGGCAGCCATGGTAACTATTCAGAAAAAGCTAAACGTCGGATCCGGCAATGCGCCAAAACGACATTTAGCTTAAGGCCGGATCCGGATTAATGCCTTTCAATGGGCATTAATTCCGGATCTGGCCTTGCGGCAAGTCTTCAGGATTTTTGGCCGGAGCAAAAAGCGCAGCATGCTGCGGTATTTTCTCCGGCCAAAAAACGTTCCGGTCCGGAACTGAAGACTTCCTGATGCATCCTGAACAGATTTCTCTTCATTCAGAATGCATTAGGATAAAACTGATCAGGATTCTTCCGGCATAGAGCCCCGACGACGGAACTCTATGCCGGAAGAAAAGAACGCAAGTGTGAAAGAGCCCTAACCAGGTTGTTGGGGCAAAAGTTTTTTCCAAGTTGGATCTAAGAGGGGCATACAACCTGGTCAGGGTCAGTGAAGGAGACGAACGGAAGATGGCCTTCAATACCCCTGAGGGCCATTTTGAGAATTTGGTTATGCCTTTTGGTTTGATGAATGCTCCAGCCGTCTTTCAGCATTTTGTGAACAGCATTTTTTATAATTTAATGGGGAAATTTGTACTAGTGTATCTAGACGACATTTTGATTTTTTCTCCTGATTTCAAAACTCATAAGATCCACCTACGACAGGTCTTGCTCATCCTGCGGGAGAATAAATTGTACGCTAAACTGGAAAAATGTGTGTTTGCGGTTCCAGCAATTCCTGTGGTTTCTTCTCTTCGCTTCTGGTTTTCGCATGGACCCCGAGAAGGTCCGCGCTGTGCTTGAGTGGGAGCTTCCTGAGAATCAGAAGGCGCTGATGCGTTTTTGGGGTTTTGCCAATTATTACAGGAAGTTAATTTTGAATTATTCCTCTGTTGTTAAACCACTCACTGATATGACTAGAAAGGGGGTAGATTTTTCCTCCTGGTCGGTAGAGGCGTGTAAGGCCTTTTCTAGTATCAAGGAGAGTTTTGCTTCCGCTCCCATCTTGGTACAACCTGATATATCTCTGCCCTTCATAGTTGAGGTGGACGCTTCTGAGGTGGGTGTGGGTGCAGTCTTGTCTCAGGGTCCCTCTCCTGCCAAATGGCGACCGTATGCCTTTTTCTCGAAGAAACTCTCCTCCGCAGAGAGAAATTACGATGTGGGAGATAGGGAGTTGTTGGCCATCAAGTTAGCTTTTGAGGAATAACTAGAGGGAGCCAGACACCCTATTACCGTGTTTACCGACCATAAGAATCTGGCCTACTTGGAGTCAGCCAAGCGTCTAAACCCGAGACAGGCCAGATGGTCTTTGTTCTTTTCAAGGTTTAATTTTGTTGTCACGTTCCGCCCTGGGGTTAAGAATGAGAAGGCGGATGCTTTGTCACGTTGTTCTCCGGGAGGGGGGGAACTTTAAAGACCCGGGTCCCATTTTGGCTGAAAGGGTGGTTGTGTCTGCTCTTTATCCTGAATTGGAGGCAGAGGTTCAGGCAGCCCAGGCAGAGGCTCCTGATCTTTGTCCTCCTGGGAGGTTGTTTGTGCCTCTCACTTTACGACACAAGGTTTTTAAGGAGCACCACGATACGGTCCTTGCTGGGCACCCGGGGGGTAGAGCCACAGTGGATCTCATTGCTCGGAGATTCTGGTGGCCGGCTCTTCGTAAGTCGGTTGAGGGCTTTGTGGCAGCCTGTGAGACCTGCGCTCTTGCCTCATTCACAACCATCGGGTCCTCTCCTTCCGTTACCCATTCCTTCCCGTCCTTGGACACATCTGTCCATGGATTTCATTACAGAACAGCCTCATTCCTCAGGGAAGACTGTGATTCTGGTGGTGGTGGACCGTTTCAGCAAAATGGCTAATTTTGTTCCTTTTCCTGGTTTGCCCAATGCTAAAACTCTGGCGCAGGCATTTATTGATCACATTGTCAAACTGCATGGTATCCCTTCAGACATAGTTTCTGATAGGGGCACGCAGTTTGTTTCCAGATTCTGGAAGGCTTTCTGTTCTCGCTTGGGGGTTCGGTTGTCATTCTCTTCTGCTTTCCACCCGCAGTCGAACGGCCAGACAGAGCGCGTCAATCAGAATCTGGAGACATATCTGCGTTGTTTTGTGGCGGAGAATCAGGAGGATTGGTGTTCTTTTCTCTCCCTTGCTGAGTTTGCTTTAAATAACCGTCATCAGGAGTCCTCTGATAAGTCACAATTTTTTGGTGCATATGGGTTTCATCCGCAGTTTGGGACATTCTCTGGAGAGGGGGCTTCTGGTTTACCTGATGAGGAGAGATTCTCCTCGTCTTTGTCATCTATTTGGCAAAAGATTCAGGATAATCTAAAGAGCATGAGTGAGAGATATAAGCGTGTGGCTGATAAGAGACGTGTGCCTGGTCCGGACCTGAATGTTGGTGATCTGGTATGGTTGTCTACTAAGAATATCAAATTGAAGGTTCCCTCCTGGAAGTTGGGTCCTAGGTTTATTGGGCCTTACAAAATCTTGTTCGTCATCAATCCCGTTGCCTACCGTCTTGATCTTCCTCAGACTTGGAAGATCCATAATGTTTTTCACAAGTCCCTATTAAAACCAACCCATTGTACCCTCGTCTTTGCCTCCTCCTCCGATTTTGGTTGATGGTAATCTTGAATTTCAGGTCTCTAGGATTGTGGATTCTCGTGTTGTCCGCGGTTCTCTCCAGTACCTCGTTCATTGGGAGGGTTATGGTCCTGAGGAGAGGATGTGGGTCCCAGTGACGGACATTAAGGCCACTCGTCTCATCAGGGCTTTCCATAGGTCCCATCCTGAGAAGGTGGGCTCTGAGTGTCCGGAGTCCACTCATAGAAGAAGGGGTACTGTCACCACCAGACATCTGAGAAGCTCTGACAGACGTTCTACAGAACCTCCTGCTTGAGGTTCCTTTTGTTTTGCTTTTGTTTTCTCATCTCATTGGCCTCTTTCAGCTGTCATGTAGTTGCACTGATTGCATCCCTTTAAATCCCTTCCCATGCTGCATCACTTTGCGGTTTATACAACTTCCTGGAGTGTGCTGATGCTAGAAGCTGTTACTACTGCATCCACAAGATAAGTCTGTTTTCTTTATTTCTGTTTGCCTGTGGGCTTGATCCTAGGTGACCCTGACTCCCTCCGTATTAAGTGTAGGGAGCCGGTGGTCGTGTCCCCTCACTATTATAGGGTGTTCAGGTGTTATACAGTCGAGGAACGAGGATATGCAATTTTCTACTATTGAGATTTTTGCATAGGCTGAGCAGTAAGGGAGAGAGCTAGGGCTCTTACAGGGCTTACCCTCCTGTTCCTTAGTTTTGGATCAAGTTAGTCGGATCTTCATTTGTGTCTTCTAGTTTTCTGTAACACCATCCATGACAGAATGAAAGGAGGGGGAGCGACAATGTAACAGACAAATTTGCGAAATTTATTAACCTGTCCACTAGGGAGAGAAGGGGTATATCACAGCTAAAGATTGGTGAATTTCACCCAAAAATGTAACAGACAAATCAGTGAAATTTGTTTACATGTCTACTAGGTAGAGCAGGGGTATATCACCGCCAAAAATTTGTGAAATTCACCCAAAAATGTAACAGACAAATTAGTGAAATGACATAAAATAAAATATGTACAAATAAAAAATAATAATCTTGATGTATGAGGTGGAGGTCCATATGGAGTAGGAGGTTGATGAGGCGGTGGACGTAGTGGTGTAGGTGGAAGCAGCGGTGGAGGAGGACGAGGTAGCCAACACTGGCTTTTATTTTTGAAATTCTTTAAAAAAAAAATTAAATGAGGGTACACCCAAAAAGAGTGGGAAATATCAAAAATACAACAGTGATCAATTACGCTGTAGTATAACAATGGTTGGGTAAGGCCGGTATACATGTCTATTCTGCACAAGGTACAGACAAGTCCTCGGGGATCCATGCCTGGTTCATTTTAATGAACATGAGCTTGTCCACATTGACTGTGGACAGGCGGCTGTGCTTGTCTGTGATAACGCCCCCTGCCATGCTAAACACACGATTAGACAATACACTGGCTGCCGGGCAAGCCAGCACCTTCAAGGCGTAAAGGGAAAACTCAGGCCATGTGCCCAATTTGGAGACCCAGAAATTGAAGGGGGCAGACCCATCATTCAGTACGTGTAGGTGTGTGCACACATACTGCTCCACCATGTTGCTGAAATGCTGCCTCCTGCTAAGACGTTCCATATCAGCTGGTGGCGTGCTGACAAAGCTTTTCCACATTTCGGCCATGCTAACCCTGCCTTCTGAGGTGCCGGCGGTGACCCAGATGCGTGGGCGACCTCTTCCTCTGCCTTCACCTTGTGCTTCCACTGTGCCCCTGCTGTCAGGTGGGAATGCCACCAGCAGCGTGTCTACCAGCGTGCACTTGTACTCGCGCATCTTGCGATCATGCTCCAGTGAGGGAATTAATGACGGTACTTTGTCCTTGTAACGGGGATCCAGCAGTGTGGCCACCCAGTAATCAGCACAAGTTAGAATGTGGGCAACTCGGCGGTCGTTGCAGAGACACTGCAGCATGTAATCGCTTATGTGTGCCAGGCTGCCCAGAGGCAACGAAAAGCTGTTGGAGGTATATCGTCTGTGTCCTCTGTATCCCCCCAGCCACACACCAGTGATGGCCATGAGCTGGTCTGGGTACCACCCTGCTGTGAACAAGGATCCTCCTCCTCCATCTCCTCCCCCTCATCTTCCACCTCCTAATCAACCACAATTGTGTACCTGGCGTTTGTGGGTGCAGGAACCCACCCTCTGAGCCACTTGTAAATGACTGGCCGGAAACCCTACGAAATGATCCCTCTTCCATAGAAGTGGGCTAGTAACGCTGAGAACGGTGTTATCGGCACTGGCTATGTTGGTGGAGTAAACATCGAAACAAAGAACACAGGTCTTGCATGGAGGCCCAGTCATTGGTGGTGAAGTGGTGCTGTTCCGCAGAGCGACTCATCCGTGCGTGCTGCAGCTGAAACTCCACTATCGCCTCCTGCTGCTCGCACAGTCTGGCCAGCATATGCAAGGTGGAGTTCCACCTTGTGGGCACGTCACATATGAGGTGGTGAGCGGAAAGGCCGAAGTTACGCTGCAGCGCTGACAGGCGAGCAGCAGCAGGGTGAGAATGCCAAAAGCCCGCACAGACAGCCTGCACTTTATGCAGCAGCTCTAAAATATCTGGGTAATATTTAAGGAATCTCTGCACCACCAAATTCAGCACATGTACCAACTCCTTGGAGCTGGCTTTGGTGTGCTTGGTCCCTTGCTGTGGTGGGCAGTAGCAGGCGTACTGTCTAGGGGACGGCCGCTCTGCTTTTGCACCCTGCTCCCTCTTCTGCTGTGCTGGTGGCTCTGTGCGACCATCCCCTCTTCCTCCGAACTACACAAGTCACTCGCATGACCTTGATTCCATGTGGGGTCAAGGACCTTATCGTCCTCCACGTCATCTTCCACCCAGTCTTCACCCCTGCCCTCCTTGTCAGTCTGCACACTTTCGAAAGCCCCAGCAGTTGGCACCTGTGTTTCGTCATCATCCGAGACATGCTGCGACGGTCCTCCCATGTACTCATCTTGAAACATAAGTGGTTGGGCATCAGTGCACTTAATCTTTTCCACTTCTGGGGCAGGGCTAGGTGGATGGCCCTGGGAAACTCTGCTAGCAGAGTCATCAAAAAGCATAAGAGACTGCTGCATGACTTGGGGCTCAGACTGCTTGGCTGATTTGCAAGGGGGTGAGGTGAAAGACTGATGGACATCGGCTGCAGGTGCCAACAGATGCAGACTAGGCCGCAATTTAAGCTTTTTGCCCAAAATTGTTGTTTTTCAAATAACATAATAGAACCACAGTATGTAAAGTGTGTATCTCACTTGTACAGATCCAGACTAGGCCGCAATTTAAGTTTTTTGCCCAAAATGGCAGTTTTTCAAATAACAGAATAGAACCACATTATCTAAAGTGTGTATCTCACACGTACAGATCCAGACTAGGCTGTAATTAAAGATTTATGCACAAAATTTGTGTTTTTCTAATAGCAGAATAGAACGACAGTATGTAAAGGGTGTATCTCACATGTACAGATCCAGACTAGGCCGCAGTTGAAGTTTTTTGCCCAGAATTGTTGTTTTTTAAATAACAGAATAGAACCACAGTATGTAAAGGGAGTATATCACACGTGCATATCCAGACTAGACCGCAATTTAAGTTTTTTGCCCAAAATGGGTGTTTTGCTATTAGCAGAATAGAACCACAGTATCTAAGGTGTGTATCTCACAATGACATATGCAGCAAAGGCTGCAAAATTAAGTTATTTGCCCAAAATGGGCATTTGTTTAATAACAAAATATGTGTCACGGAAGGTGTACAGGAAACAAGACAATGCAAAATGAATATATGACTCACTGGATCCAAAACTAAGGAACAAAAAGGGAGACCCCTGCATCAGACCTGGCTCTCTCCCTTACTGCTCAGCCTATGCGATAATCCCAATGGTGGATGATCGCATATCCTCGTACCTCGACTATATAACACCTGAACACCCCACAATAGTGAAGGGACACGACCACCGGCTCCCTACACTAGACACGGAGGGAGTCAGGGTCACCTGGATCCAGCAAACAGAAAATCACAAATGAATGTACAACACTTAACTTGTAGAAGACTGGGAAATAGGATCAGCATGCACACACACTCCAGGAAGCTGTATAAACCGCACACTAATGCATTATGGGGAGGAATTTAAAGGGATGCAATCAGTCCAACTACATGACAGCTGAGAGAGGCTAACGAGATGAGGAACTGAAAACCAAAACAAAGAAAACTCAAGGAGGAGGTTCTGAAAGGCTTCTGTCAGAGCTTCTCAGCTGTCTGGTTGTGACAGTACCCCTCCCTCTACGAGTGGACTCCGGACACTCAGAGCCCACCTTCTCAGGATGGGACCTATGGAAAGCCCTGATGAGACGAGTGGCCTTAATGTCCGTCACTGGGACCCACATCCTCTCCTCAGGACCATAACCCTCCCAATGAACGAGGTACTGGAGAGAACCGCGGACAAGACGAGAATCCACAATCCTAGAGACCTGAAATTCAAGATTCCCATCAACCATAATCGGAGGAGGAGGCAAAGGCGAGGGTACAATGGGTTGAACATAAGGTTTCAATAAGGACTTATGAAATACATTATGGATCTTCCAAGTCTGAGGAAGATCAAGACGGTAGGCAACAGGATTGATGACAGACAGGATTTTGTAAGGCCCAATAAACCTAGGACCCAACTTCCAGGAGGGAACCTTCAATTTGATATTCTTGGTAGACAACCACACCAGATCACCAACATTCAGGTCCGGACCAGGCACACGTCTCTTATCTGCCACACGCTTATATCTCTCACTCATGCTCTTTAGATTATCCTGAATCTTTTGCCAAATAGATGACAAAGACGAGGAGAATCTGTCCTCATCAGGTAAACCAGAAGACCCCTCTCCCGAGAAAGTCCCAAACTGCGGATGAAACCCATATGCACCAAAAAATGGTGACTTATCAGAGGACTCCTGACGACGGTTATTTAAAGCAAACTCAGCAAGGGACAAAAAAGAACACCAATCCTCCTGATTCTCCGCCACAAAACAGCGCAGATATGTCTCCAGATTCTGATTGACGCGCTCTGTCTGGCCATTCGACTGCGGGTGGAAAGCAGAAGAGAATGACAACCGAACCCCCAAGCGAGAACAGAAAGCCTTCCAGAATCTGGAAACAAACTGCGTGCCCCTATCAGAGACTATGTCTGAAGGAATACCATGCAATTTGACAATGTGATCAATAAATGCCTGCGCCAGCAGTCTTAGCATTGGGCAAACCAGGAAAAGGGATGAAATGCACCATTTTGCTAAAACGGTCCACCACCACCAGAATCACAGTCTTCCCCGAGGAACGAGGCAGGTCCGTTATGAAGTCCATGGACAGATGTGTCCAAGGACGGGAAGGAATGGGTAAGGGAAGGAGAGGACCTGATGGCCGTGAATGAGGGACTTTGGCACGAGCGCAAGTCTCGCAGGCTGCCACAAAACCCTCAACCGACTTACGAAGCGCAGGCCACCAGAATCTCCGAGCGATGAGATCCACTGTGGCTCTTGCCCCCGGGTGCCCAGCAAGGACCAGTATCGTGGTGTTCCTTAAAAATCTTGTGTCTTAAAGCGAGAGGCACAAACAACCTCCCAGGAGGACAAAGATCAGGAGCCTCTGACTGGGCTGCCTGCACCTCTGCCTCCAATTCAGGAAAAAGAGCAGAGACCACCACACCTTCAGCCAAAATGGGACCCGGGTCTTCAAAATTCCCACCTCCCGGAAAACAACGTGACAGGGCATCTGCCTTCACATTCTTAACCCCAGGGCGGAACGTGACAACAAAATTAAACCTTGAAAAGAACAAAGACCATCTGGCCTGTCTCGGGTTCAGACGCTTGGCTGACTCCAAGTAGGCCAGATTTTTATGGTCAGTAAACACGGTAATAGGGTGTCTGGCTCCCTCTAGCCAATGGCGCCATTCCTCAAAAGCCAACTTGATGGCCAACAATTCCCTATCTCCCACATCGTAATTTCTCTCTGCGGAGGAGAGTTTCTTCGAGAAAAAGGCACACGGTCGCCATTTGGCAGGAGAGGAACCCTGAGACAAGACCGCACCCACACCCACCTCAGAAGCATCAACCTCAACTATGAAGGGTAGAGAAATATCAGGTTGTACCAAGATGGGAGCGGAAGCAAAACTCTCCTTGATATTAGAAAAGGCCTTACGCGCCTCTACCGACCAGGAAGAAAAATCTACCCCCTTTCTGGTCATATCAGTGAGTGGTTTAACAATAGAGGAATAATTCAAAATAAACTTCCTGTAATAATTGGCAAAGCCCAAAAAACGCATCAGCGCCTTCTGATTCTCAGGAAGCTCCCACTCAAGCACAGCGCGGACCTTCTCGGGGTCCATGCGAAAACCAGAAGCGGAGAGAAGAAACCCCAGAAATTGAATTTCTGGAACCGCAAACACACATTTTTCCAGTTTCGCGTATAATTTATTCTCCCGCAGGATGAGCAAGACCTGACGTAAGTGTTCCTTATGAGTTTTGAAATCAGGAGAAAAAATCAAAATGTCATCCAAATACACTAATACAAATTTTCCCATTAAATGATAAAAAATGCTGTTCACGAAATGCTGAAAAACGGCTGGGGCATTCATCAAACCAAAAGGCATAACCAAATTCTCAAAATGGCCCTCAGGGGTATTGAAGGCCGTCTTCCATTCGTCTCCTTCTCTGACCCTGACCAGGTTGTATGCCCCTCTTAGATCTAATTTGGAAAAGACTTTAGCCCCAACAATCTGGTTAAACAGGTCCGGGATCAGAGGAAGCGGATAAGGGTCACGAATAGTGATACTGTTCAGCTCCCTGAAATCCAGACAAGGTCTTAAAGAACCATCTTTTTTCTTAACAAAGAAAAAACCAGCGGCAACAGGTGACTTCGAGGGTCGTATGTGTCCTTTTCTCAGACTCTCAGAGATATAAGCACGCATAGCGACCCTTTCAGGTTGGGAAAGATTGTATAAACGAGATTTAGGCAGCTTGGCGCCTGGGATGAGATTAATAGGGCAATCGTACTCCCTGTGCGGGGGCAAATCCTGAACTCCACTCTCAGAGAAGACATCCGAAAATTCAGAGAGAAAAGGTGGTACAGTCTTAGTAGAAACCTCAGAAACAGATGTCGTGAGGCAATTCTCTCTGCAAAAGTCACTCCAACCATTTATTTGCCTCGCTTGCCAATCAATGGTGGGGTTATGTTTAGTGAGCCAGGGTAGCCCCAACACAAGAGGAGTAGGTAATCCGCTAAGGACGAAACATGACACATCCTCAACATGAGCATCACTCACAATTAAACGAATATTGTGAACTATGCCCTTTAATGATTTCTGAGAAAGTGGAGCGGAATCAATAGCAAAAACAGGAATATCCTTTCCCAAAGTGCACACCTGGAAACCATGAGTTATCGCAAAATGATTATCAATGAGATTGACAGCTGCTCCACTATCTACAAAAATCTCACAAAAAATGTTCTTGCTCTCTAGCGCCACCCTGGCAGGCAGGACAAAACGGGAACTACAAGCAAACGGAAAACCTTCAATTTCCGCCTCAACCCTGCCAATAGTAACAGATGGAACATTTTTAAAAGATTTTTTCCTTTTTGTTTCTTTATTACTCCCAGAAAACTGCCTGAATCTCCTAGAGGGACAAACATTTGCCAAATGATTTATACCTCCACAACAAAAACAAACCTTCCCATGCGGGCTGAATCTTCTATTGTCAGAGGCAATCAACCCCAGCTGCATGGGCTCCTGCTCAGAAGGGGCTGACAGCGACTGAGACCCCTGCGCACAGAATGAGACCGCTGCACTGTCCTGGGACTGAGTATGACAGGAAGGAGAGATCTCTCCTCTCTCTCTAAGACGCCTGTCAATACGAACGGCCTGAGACATAGCAGAGTCCAAGGAGATAGGCCTCTCATGAAAGGCAAATGCATCTTTCAATCCCTCTGAAAGACCATGGCAAAATTGACTTCGGAGTGCAGCATCATTCCAACCAGTATCAGCTGCCCATCTCCGAAATTCTGAAGCAGTATATCTCTGCGGATTGTTTACCCTGGCATAACAGACGTAGTCTAGACTCAGCCAAAGCAACACGATCCGGATCATCATATATCTGACCCAGGGCTAAAAAGAATTCATCCACTGAACGGAGGGGCCGTGCCCCCACCGGCAGCGAAAAGGCCCACGACTGAGCGTTACCCCTGAGCAGCGATATAATGATCCCCACCCTCCGTTCCTCATCACCAGAGGAATGGGGAAGAAGGCGAAAATGGAGTTTGCAAGCCTCTCTGAAACGCACAAAATTCTCACTACCCCCGGAGAACGTATCCGGGAGCGAGATCTTAGGCTCAGAACAAACTCCATGAACGCAAGCTGAACCGGTCACTAGAAACTGAGAAAGAGTCTTACGGAGATCAGCTACCTCCAATGAAAGACCCTGGAAGCGTTCAGTCAAAAGTGAAACCGGATCCATGCTTGAGACGGTTTTGGCGGTTTATAATGTCACGGAAGGTGTACAGGAAACAAGACAATGCAAAATGAATATATGACTCACTGGATCCAAAACTAAGGAACAAAAAGGGAGACCCCTGCATCAGACCTGGCTCTCTCCCTTACTGCTCAGCCTATGCGATAATCCCAATGGTGGATGATCGCATATCCTCGTACCTCGACTATATAACACCTGAACACCCTACAATAGTGAAGGGACACGACCACCGGCTCCCTACACTAGACACGGAGGGAGTCAGGGTCACCTGGAATCCAGCAAACAGAAAATGAATGTACAACACTTAACTTGTAGAAGACTGGGAAATAGGATCAGCATGCACACACACTCCAGGAAGCTGTATAAACCGCACACTAATGCATTATGGGGAGGAATTTAAAGGAATGCAATCAGTCCAACTACATGACAGCTGAGAGAGGCTAACGAGATGAGGAACTGAAAACCAAAACAAAGAAAACTCAAGGAGGAGGTTCTGAAAGGCTTCTGTCAGAGCTTCTCAGTTGTCTGGTTGTGACAATATGACAGCAGTATATAACCCTTGAATTTCACACGTGCTGATGCAGCAAGGGCTGTAAAATTATGTATTTTGCCCAAAAAGGGTGTTTTATTACTAGAAGAATATAACCACAGTATCTAAAGTGTGTACCTCACACGTACAGATCCAGACTAGGCCGCAATTTTAGTTTTTTGTCGAAAATGGCGGTTATTGAAATAACAGAATAGAACCACAGTATGTAAAGGTTGTATCTCACACGTACAGATGCAAACTAGGCCGCAATTAAAGATTTTTGCCCAGAATTTGTGTTTATTAATAGCAGAATAGAACCACAGTATGTAAAGGGTGTATCTCACACGTACAGATCTAGATTAGGCCGCAATTAAATATTTTTTGCCAAAATGGGTGTTTTATTAATAGCAGAATAGAACCAAAGTATCTAAAGGGTGTATCTCACAATGACATATGCAGTAAAGGCTGCAAAATTTAGTTTTATGTCCAAAATGGGTGTTTTTTTTATAACAGAATATGACAGCAGTATATAACGCTTGAATTTCACATGTGCAGATGCAGCAAGGGCTGTAAAATAGTCTATTTTGCCCCAAAAGGGTGTTTTTAAAAACCCAGAAAATTATTGCTGTATTTCTAGCTTAAATTGCATACTGACTAATCCTGCAAAGGCACCAGATGTTGGATAGTGCCAAAATTGGGTGTTTTTTCAAAACCAGATTAATATTGCAGTATTTCAAGCTTGGATTTAAATGTCGCAAAAGTACAGATGCAGCCTAACTAAAAACGGCTAAGAAATCACCGAACACCGAACCCTAACTCCAATTTTTACTGAAATGTTCCAGTTCAGGTCTGGGGTCCAAAAATCCTAACGTTCGGTAAGAACCCTACTGGTGACAGCATTAACGTTATCAGCGGTATATCTCCTATGTGACATTTTCACATCCCAAATACCTGTCACATTCCCTGTAATTTTTTATTAGCTGCTAGTGACGTCAGTGACATTATTTGCGGTATTTCTCCTGTGTAACGTTTCCACATCACAAAAACATGTGAGATTCCCTGTAATTTTAAATTTGCCACTGCTGACCAGCAAAATTAGCTTCTAGGGAAATCAGCGACATTATCTGTGGTATTTCTCCTGTGTAACGTTTCCACATCCCAAATACCTGTGTCATTCCTTGTATTTTTTTTTTATTAGCCGCTTATGACAGCATTTACAGTATCTGCGGTATATCTTCTGTGTGACATTTCAACATTCCAAATACCTGTCACGACCATGTTTATGGCCGTGACTCCTTGGGAGCCGCATACAGTTGCCCGCGGTTTTGGTTGTTGTGTCAACCGCAGCTGGAGGCATAATGTTGTTAGCCTCAGGTGCGGTTGCCGCGGACAACAGCTATGTGTGCGGTTCCCTTGGAGTTGTGTGCGCGTTTGTATGCACTTTGGTATGTCTGTGTGCACTATGTGTTATGTGTGGTGTGCACTCACATCTTCCCCTCACTGTGGTTGCCCGTGGCAACGTTTGATTGTTGTGTGTACATGTGGTGGCAGTGTCCCGGCCTTCGGGCTGACTCCCAGGACACGGTTGACACCCATGTCGTTGCCAGCGGCAACAGCCACAGTGTGTTCGTTGTTTGGACACTTCCCCTTTAAGTTGTGTTTTCCCTTCTGTGGTATTGGAAGGGTTAACTCCCTTTCTGTGTGTGTGAGTCACGGGGTGTGTCTGACCGTTGGGTGTGGCCTCTTGGCCCTATAAAGCCTGAGTTGTAGGAAGTAGCCAGAGAGGGTGCTTCAGCTATGCTGGCTGGAGACATCCTCCTGGTTACTTACCTACTGCCAGTGGGGGCCATCCTTCTGGTCATAGCAAATAATATGTCGTTTGGTGTTTGGAAGATGTTTCTCTTTATGCTTCTTTATTGCAGTTTATGGATCTGGGTTCCTGTGCGTGGATATGTGGTTGCTGGGTTAATCTCAGGTTGTGTGGACATCAGCTTGTCAGCACAGGGATCCAATCAGCAAGGCTGTGGCAGGTAGGTGGAACTATTACTGTTCACCTGCCATATCCATAAGACTGTTGGTGTTCCCCTTTTCCCTGCAGCTTGGCTAGTGAGACTCCTGTTCTTCCATGTCCAGAAGGAACAGGCCGTCTTACCCTGACTCCTAGTCCAGGGACCGGTCGGAGGGTGAGTTAAGGATCCGAGGTTCCTGAGCATGGGTCCTCCTACCTTAAAGGTCGGCCCATGCAGCTAGGAGGTGACCTGCTCCCTAATCCTATTGTCCTGGTCGAGCAGCGACCATCTTCCGGCATCGCACGGCCGAGGGTTTTCCCCATCCTCAGCCGTGACAATACCTCTGATCTTCCCTGTCATTTTTTGAGCCGCTGGTGACACCATCCACATTATCTGCGGTATTTCTCCTGCGTAACGTTTCAACATCCCAAATAACTGTGACATTCCCTGTAATTTTTTATTTGCCGCTGGTGTCAGCATTGACATTATCTGCAGTATTTCTCCTGTGTAACGTTTCCCCATCCCAAATACCTATGAAATTCCCTGTCATTTTTTATTAGCCGCTGCTGACATCATCCACATTATCTGTGGTATTTCTCCTGTGTAATGTTTCCACATCCCAAATGCCTGTGACATTCCCTGTAGTTTTATATTAGCTGCTGCTGACATTAGCGACATTATCTGCGGTATTTCTCCTATATAACAATTCCACATCCAAAATAAATGTGAAATTCCCAGTAATTTTGTATTAGCCAATGGTGACAGCATTGACAATATCTGTGGTATATCTCCTGTGTGACTTTTCCACATCCTAAATACCTGTGTCAATCCCTGTCATTTTTTTTTAGCCGCTGGTGAAATCAGCGACATTATCTGCGGTATTTCTCCTATGTAACGATTCCACATCCCAAATACCGGTGACATTCCCTGTAACTTTTTATTTGCCGCTAGTGACAGCATTGACATTATCTGCGGTATATCCCCTGTGTGACGTTTCCAGATCCACAATACCTATGACAATTCCCTGTCATTTTTTATTAGCCAATGGTGACATCAGCGACATTGTCTGCTGTATTTCTCCTGTGTAACGTTTCTACATCACAAATATCTTTGATATTTAATGTAATTTTATATAAACCGCTGCTGAAATCAGCGACATTATCTGCTGAATATTTACTATGTAAAAGTTTCCACATCCAAAATACCTGTGAAATTCTCTTTAATGTTACATTACCCACTGCTGACATCAGCCACATTATCTGTGTTACAGTATTTCTAATGTGTAACGTTTTTACATCCCAAATACCTGTGAAATTCCCTGTAATTTTATATTAGCCGATGCTGACATCAGCCACATTATCTGCAGATTTTCTCCTGTGTAATGTTTCCACATCCCAAATACATGTGACATTCCCTATAAGTTAATATTAGCCGCTGGTGACATCAGCGACATTATCTGCTGTATTTCTCCTGTGTAACTTTTTCACATCCCAAATACCTATAACATTCCCTATAATTTGGTGACAGCATTGACATTATATGCAGTATATCTTCTGTGTGACGTTTCCACATCCCAAATACCTATGACATTCCTTGTAATTTTTCATTAGCCACTGGTGACATCAGCGACATTATCTGCAGTCTTTCTCCTGTGTAATGTTTCTACATCACAAATATCTTTGACATTTAATGTAATTTTATATAAACCGCAACTAAAATCAGAGACATTATCTGCTGAATTTCAACTATGTAAAAGTTTCCACATTTAAAATACCTGTGAAATTCCCTGTAATTTTACATTAACCACTGCTGACATCAGTGACATTATCTGCAAATTTTCTCCTGTGTAATGTTTCCACATCCCAAATACATGTGACATTCCCTATAATTTTATATTAGCCGCTGGTGACATCAGCAACATTATCTGCGGTATTTCTCCTGTGTAACTTTTCCACATCCCAAATGCCTGTGGCATTTCCTATAATTTATTATTAGCCGCTGGTGACAGCATTGACATTATATGCGGTATATCTCCTGTGTGATGTTTTCACATCCCAAATACCTGTGACAATCCCTGTAATTTTTTATTAGCTGCTGCTGACATCAGCAACATTATCTGCGTTATTTCTCCTGTGTAACGTTTCAACATCCCAAATAACTGTGGCATTCCCTATAATCTTTTATTAGCCGGTGGTGACAGCATATACTTTACATGCAGTATATCTCCTGTGTAACGTTTCCACATCCCAAATACCTTTGACATTCCCTGTAATTTTATATTAGCCGATGCTGACATCAGCCACAATATCTGCGGAATTTCACCTATGTAACGTTTCCACGTCCCAAATACATGTGACATTCCCTATAATTTTATATTAGCCGCTGGTGACATTAGCGACATTATCTGTGGTATTTCTTCTGTGTAACTTTTCCACATCCAAAATACCCGTGACGTTCCCTGTCTTTTTATTATTAGGCACTAGTGACAGCATTGACATTATCTGCGGTATATCTCCTGTGTGACGTTTCCAGATTCCAAATACCTATGAATATTCCCTGTAATTTTTTATTAGCCACTGGTGACATCAACGACATTATCTGCGGTATTTCTCCTGTGTAATGTTTCTACATCACAAATATCTTTGACATTTAATGTAATTTTATATAAACCGCTACTGAAATCAGAGACATTATCTGCTGAATTTCTACTATGTAATAGTTTCCACATTTAAAATACCTGTGACATTACCTATAATTTTATATTAGCCGCTGGTGAAATCAGCGACATTATCTGCGGTATTTCTCCTGTGTAACTTTTCCACATCCCAAATGCCTTTGGCATTTCCTATAATTAGTTGTTA
This sequence comes from Bufo gargarizans, assembly GCF_014858855.1. Lineage (NCBI taxonomy): Eukaryota > Metazoa > Chordata > Amphibia > Anura > Bufonidae > Bufo > Bufo gargarizans. Next base: position 92,782,001 of record NC_058088.1, on the reverse strand, counting down.
GCCGCCGGAGATAGCATTGACATTATATGCGGTATATCTCCTGTGTGATGTTTCCACATCCCAAATGCCTGTGACATTTCCTGTAATTTTTTATTAGCCGCTGGTGACATAAGCGACATTATCTGCTTTATTTCTCCTGAGCAATGTTTCCACATACCAAATACCTGTGACATTCCCTGTAATTTTTTATTAGCTGCTGCTGACATCAGCAACATTATCTGCGGTATTTCTCCTGTGTAACGTTTCAACATCCCAAATAACTGTTGCATTCACTATAATCTTTTATTAGCCGCTGGTGACAGCATTCACTTTATATGCAGTATATCTCCTGTGTAACGTTTCCACATCCCAAATACCTTTGACATTCCCTGTAATTTTATATTAGCCGATGCTGACATCAGCCACAATATCTGTGGTATTTCTTCTATGTAACTTTTCCACATCCCAAATACCTATGACATTCCCTGTAATTTTATATTAGCCGCTGGTGACATTACCGACATTATCTGTGGTATTTCTTCTGTGTTACTTTTCCACATCCCAAATACCTGTGACGTTCCCTGTCATTTTATTATTAGGCACTGGTGACAACCTTGACATTATCTGCAGTATATCTCCTGTGTGACTTTTCCACATCCCAAATACCTGTGACATTCCCTGTATTTGCCGCTGGTGACATCAGCGACATTATCTGCGGTATTTCTCCTGTGTAACAGTTTTATATCCCAAATACCTATGACATTCCCTGTAATTTTTTTATGTTCCGCTGCTGACCTCAACAACATTATTTGCGGTATTTCTCCTGTGTAACGTTTCCACATCCCAAATACCTGTGACGTTCCCTGTCATTTTTTATTTTCCGCTGTTGACAGCAGCGACATTATCTGCGGTATTTCTCCTGGGTAACGTTTTCACATCCCAAATAGCTGTGACATTCCCTGTAATTTTTCATTAGCCGCTGGTGACATCAGCCACATTATCTGCGGTATTTCTCCTGTGTGTCATTTTCACATCCCAAATAACTGACATTCCCTGCAATCTTTTATTAGTTGCTAGTGACATTAGCGTCATTATTTGCGGTACTTATCCTGTGTAACTTTTCAACATCCCAAATACCTATGTATATACACTCGCCTAAAGAATTATTAGGAACACCATACTAATACGGTGTTGAACCTTATTTTGCCTTCAGAACTGCCTTAATTCTACGTGGCATTGATACAACAAGGTGCTGATAGCATTCTTTAGAAATATTGGCCCATATTGATAGGATAGCATCTTGCAGTTGATGGAGATTTGAGGGATGCACATCCAGGGCATGAAGCTCCCGTTCCACCACATCCCAAAGAGGCTATATTGGGTTGAGATCTGGTGACTGTGGGGGCCATTTTAGTAAAGTGAACTCATTGTCATGTTCAAGAAACCAATTTGAAATGATTCGAGCTTTGTGACATGGTGCATTATCCTGCTGGAAGTAGCCATCAGAGGATGGGTACATGGTGGTCATGAAGGGATGGACAGAAACAATGCTCAGGTAGCCCGTGGCATGTAAACGATGGCCAATTGGCACTAAGGGGCCTAAAGTGTGCCCAGAAAACATCCCCCACACCATTACACCACCACCACCAGCCTGCACAGTGGTAACAAGGCATGATGGATACATGTTCTCATTCTGTTTACGCCAAATTCGGACTCTACCATTTGAATGTCTCAACAGAAATCGAGACTCATCAGACCAGGCAACATTTTTCCAGTCTTCAACAGTCCAATTTTGGTGAGCTTGTGCAAATTGCAGCCTCTTTTTCCTATTTGTAGTGGAGTTGAGTGGTACCCGGTGGGGTCTTCTGCTGTTGTAGCCCATCCGCCTCAAGGTTATGCGTGTTGTGGCTTCAAAAATGCTTTTCTGCATACCTCGGTTGTAACGAGTGGTTATTTCAGTCAACGTTGCTCTTCTATCAGCTTGAATCAGTCGGCCCATTCTCCTCTGAACTTTAGCATCCACAAGGCATTTTCGCCCACAGGACTGCCGCATACTGGATGTTTTTCCCTTTTCACACCATTCTTTGTAAACCCAAGAAATGGTTGTGCGTGAAAATCCCAGTAACTGAGCAGATTGTGAAATACTCAGACCGGCCCGTCTGGCACCAACAACCATGCCACGCTCAAAATTGCTTAAATCACCTTTCTTTCCCATTTTAACATTCAGTTTGGAGTTCAGGAGATGGTCTTGACCAGGACCACAACCCTACATGCATTGAAGCAACTGCCATGTGATTGGTTGACTAGATAATCGCATTAACGAGAAATAGAACAGGTGTTCCTAATAATTCTTTAGGTGAGTGTATATCAGAGCTAGTGGTAAGATGTATACACACACGCTGATGAAAGCATTGAGTTGCTGAAACGCTTTACTATGATGTAATATGTGACTGAATAAATTTGCAAGATTATTCATCAAAAGCGAGTGCCGGTCTTGTTCTTAACAAATTATCTACTGGGATTCCTGCCCGCAGAGACGTGCACCACCAAATTATTCGAGCAGTGCAGACCTTCTTTGACATACATGATATGCGGTATATCCCAGATGACGATTTCCACATCCCAAATACCTGTGCCATTCCCTGTAATTTCTTATTAGCTGCTGGGGAAATCAGCGAAATTATCTGTGGTATTTCTCCTGTGTAACGTTTTCACATCCCAAATAGCTTTGACATTCCCTGTAATTTAATATTAGAAGCTGGTAACAACAGCAACATTATCTGCAGCATTTCTCCTGTGTAGCGTTTCCACATCCCAAATACCTATGACATTTCTGTAATTTTTTATTAGCCACTGCTGACATCAGACACATTATCTGCGTATATTTCCTGTGTGACGTTTCCATATCCCAAATACCTGTAACGTTCCGTGTAATTTTATATCAACCGCTGCTGACATCAGCGACATTATCTTCGGTATTTCTCCTGTGTAACGTTTTCACATCCAAAATAACTGTGACATTCCCAGTAATTTTTTATTAGCCTCTGGTGACAGCATTGACATTATCTGCGGTATATCTCCTGTGTGACTATTTAACATTCCAAATACCTGTGACATTCCCTGTGATTTTTTTATTAGGCGCTGGTGACATCAATGATATTTTCTGCATTATTTCTTCTGTGTAATATTCTTACATCCCAAATACCTGTAACATTCCCTGTAATGTTATATCAACCACTGCTGACATCAGCAACATTATCTTTGGTATTTCTCCTGTGTAACGTTTCCACATCCCAAAAACCTGTGTCATTCCCTGTATTTCTTTATTAGCCGCTTATGACAGCACTGACAGTATCTGCGGTATATCTCCTGTGTGACGTTTCAACATTCCAAATACCTATGACATTCCCTGTCATTTTTTTATGAGCTGCTATTGACATCAGCAACATTTTCTGCGGTATTTCTCCTGTGTAACGTTTCCACATCCCAAATACTTATGGAATTCCCTGTAATTTTTTATTAGCCGCTGCTGACATCAGCCACATTATCTGCTGTATTACTCCTGTGTAAAGTTTCAACATCCCAAATACTTATGATATTCCCTGTAATTTTATATTAGCTACTGCTGACATTAGCGACATTATCTGCGGTATTTCTCTTATATTTCTCTTATATAACTTTTCCACATCCAAAATAACTGTGAAATTCCCCGTAATGTTTTATTAGCCACTGGTGACAGCATTGACAGTATCTGTGGTATATCTCAACAACATTATCTGCGGTATTTCTCCTATGGAACGATTCCACATCCTAAATACCTGTGACATTCCCCGTAACTTTTTATTTGCCACTAGTGACAGCATTGACATTATCTGCGGTATATCTCATATGTGACGTTTCCACATCCCAAATACCTATGACATTCCCTGTAATTTTTTATTATCCACTGGTGACATCAGCGACATTATCTGCAGTATTTCTCCTGTGTAACGTTTCTAAATCACAAATACCTGTGACATTTCATGACATTTTATTATTAGCCACTGGTGACAACATTGACATTATCTGCGGTATATCTCCTGTGTGACTTTTCCACATCCCAAATTCCTGTGACATTCCATGTCATTTTTTATTTGCCACTGGTGACAGCAGCGACATTTTCTGTGGTATTTCTCCTGTGTAACGTTTTCACATCCCAAATAGCTGTGACATTCCCTGTAATTTTTCATTAGCCGCTGGTGACATTGGTGTCATTATCTGCGTTATATCTCCTGTGTAATGTTTTCACATCCAAAATAACTGTGACATTCCCTGTAATTTTTTAGTAGCCGCTGGTGACAGCATTGACAGTATCTGCGGTATGTCTCATGTGTGACTTTCCACATTCCAAATACCTGTGACTAGAGATGTCCCGAACTATTCGCCTACGAACAGTTCCCGGCGAACATTGCTTGTTCGCGTTCGCCGCAGCGGGCAAACATATGCGATCTTCGGTCCTCCCCCTATTTGTCATTATTGAGTAAACTTTGACCCTTTACATCACAGTCAGCAGACACATTCCAGCCAATCAGCAGCAGACCCTCCCTCTCAGACCCTCCCACCTCCTGGACAGCATCCATTTTAGATTCATTCGGAAGCTGCAGTCTTAGTGAGAGGAGGGACAGTGTAGCTGCTACTGATTTAATAGGGAAATCGATATCTAGGCCAGTGTATTCAGTGTCCACTCCAGTCCTGAAATACTTATCTGATCTCTGCTGTAAGGACAGCATCCTGACAGCACCCCAAAAAGCCCTTTTTAGGGCTAGTACATCAGTCTGCTTTTTTTTTTATCCTCTGTAATCTAATTTCAGTTGCCTGCCAGCGTGTGTGTCAGGCTCACAGCGTATACTGTCCCCACTACTGCCAGTGCCACCACTCATATCTGGTGTCACACACAGTAGCTTGCCTTAAAAAAAAACTAAATAAAATTTGACTGTAATATAATAGCAGTTACTTTTCTGCAAGCGTGTATGTTAGGCCTACAAAGTCTGCTCTGCCAACTTCTGCCAGTCCCACTCATATCTGGTGTCACACACAGTAGCTTGCATTTAAAAAAAAACACAATTTTGACTGTAATATAATAGCAGTTACTTTTCTGCAAGCGTGTGTGTTAGGCCTACAGCGTCTGCTCTCCCAACTACTGCCAGTGCACATTGCCACTCATATCTGTTGTCAAAGTAGCTTGCACGCATAGTACAACTAAACTATTCTAAAAAAAATGACAGGCAGAGGCAGGCCACCCCGCAGGGGCCGTCGTGGTCATGGTGCTGTGATTCCCTTTGGCCCTAGAATAATGCCCACGTACCCTGAACTCGAAAAGTTCTGAGGACATAGTTGACTGGCTAACACAGGACACCCAATCTTCTACAGCTTCCGCTCAGAACCTTGACGCACCATCCTCCTCCAGCTCAGCTTCGGGCACCTCTCAAGTTACCACTCGCCCGCCTGCCACCACCACCAACACTAGCACCACAGCTGCTTCACTTGATCTGTCAGAGGAGTTATTTACACATCAGTTGGAAGAAATGAGTGATGCGCAACCATTATTACCAGAGGATGTAGATAACAGGGATATGTCTTAGTTAGGCAGTATTACACACATGGACGTACGGTGTGATGATGATGATGTTGTACCCGTTGCTGCTTCCTTTGCTGAGTTGTCAGATACAAGTGAAGCGGTTGATGATGACGATGTGTCCGTGGATGTCACGTGGGTGCCCACTCGAAGAGAAGAAGAACAGGGGGAAAGTTCAGATGGGGAGACAGCGAGGAGGAGGAGACGAGTTGGAAGCAGGGGTCAGCCAGACAGCACGCCAATCAACGCATGCTGTTGCCACCACCAGAATGCTGTCATTGCAAAGCTCAGCAGTGTGGCATTTTTTGTGTGTGTCTGCCTCTGATAACAGTGATGCCATTTGCAACCTGTACCACAAGAAACTGAGTTGTGGGAAGTCCAACACCCACCTAGGTACAACTGCTTTGCGAAGGCACATGATCTCACATCACAAACGCCTATGGAATCAACACATAAGTACAAGCAGCACACAAACTCAAAGCCACCAACCTCCTCCTGGTCCAGCATCTTCAGCCACGTCAACCACTGCTGTTCTCCTTGCCCCCTCTCAACCACCCGCCACTCCGCCTCTCGCCTTGAGCAGTTCCTGCTCATCTGCCCACAGTCAGGTGTCTGTCAAGGACATGTTTGAGCGTAAGAAGCCAATGTTACAGAGCCACCCCCTTGCCCGGCGTCTGACAGCTGGCTTGTCGGAACTCTTAGCCCCTCCAGCTTTTACCATACAAGCTGGTGGAGTCTGAGGCCTTAAAAAAATGTGTAGCTATTGGGACACCGCAGTGGAAGGTACCTGGTCGAAATTTCTTTTCACAAAAGGCAATCCCCAACCTGTACTCTATTGTGAAAAAGGAAGTCATGGCATGTCTGGCACACAGTGTTGGGGCAAGGGTCCATCTGACCACTGATACCTGGTCTGCAAAGCACGGTCAGGGCAGGTATATCACCTACACTGCGCATTGGGTAAACCTGCTGACGGCTGCCAAGCATGGAAAGCATGGCTCTGCAGAGGAGTTGGTGACACCGTCACGACTTGCAGGCAGGCCTGCTGCCACCTCCTCTACTCTTCCTACTCCATCCTCTTCGCTAACCTCCTCGGCTGAGTCCTTTTCTACTGCTGCGTCTTGCTCCACATCAACTGCACACCCCCAGCTCCCCAGGGGCTAATCCACATCCCGGATATGACAGTGTCACGCCGTCTTGGGGTTGACTTGCCTGAAAGCAGAGAGTCACACCGGACCAGCACTCCTGTCCGCCCTGAATGCACAGGTGGATCAGTGGCTGACTCCGCACCAACTGGACATCGGCAAAGTGGTGTGTGACAACGGAAGCAATTTGTTGGCGGCATTGAATTTGGTCAAGTTGACACGTGTGTAATCTGATCGTACAACGCTTTGCGCATAAGTACCCAGGCTTACAGGATGTCCTCAAGCAGGCCAGGAAGATGTGTGGCCATTTCAGGCGTTCCTACGCGGCCATGGCGCACTTTTCAGATATTCAGCTGCGAAATTACATGCCAGTGAGGCGCTTGATTTGCGACAGCCCGACACGTTGGAATTCAACACTCCTAATGTTCAACGCCTGCTCCAACAAGAAAAAGCCGCCAACGAGTATTTATATTACCGGGGTGCTAGGACAGCCTCTGCAGAGCTGGGATTTTTTTGGCCACGTTACTGGACGCTCATGCGCAATGCCTGTAGGCTCATGCGTCCTTGGAGGTGACAAACCTAGTCAGTCAAACCGAAGGCACCATCAGCGACATCATCCCATTTGTTTTCTTCCTGGAGCGTGCCCTGCGAAGAGTGCTGGATCAGGCCGTAGATGACCATGAAGAGAAAGAGTTGTGGTCACCATCATCACCACCAGAAACAGCCTTATCAGAATCGCTTGCTGGAGCTGCGGCAACGCTGGAAGAGGAGTCTGAGGAAGAGGAGTCAGAGGAGGAATGTGGCTTTGAGGAGGAGGAAGACCAACCACAGCAGGCATTCCAGGGTGCTCATTGTCACCTATCTGGTACCCGTGGTGTTGTACGTGGCTGGGGGGAAGAACAGACCTTCAATGAGATCAGTGAGGACGAGGAACGGGACATGAGTAGCTCGGCATCCAACCTTGTGCAAATGGGGACCTGTACTGGGTGGCCACACTACTAGACCCCCGGTATAAGCAGAAAGTGCCTGAAATGTTACCGAGTTACCGGAAGTCGGAAAGGATGCAGCAGTTCCAAAACAAGTTAAAAAGTATGCTTTACACAGCGTATAAGGGTGATGTCACAGCACAACGGGAATCTAACAGGGGAAGAGGTGAAAGTAATCCTCCTACCACGACTACGCCAGCAATGACAGGATGCTTTACAGACGTGTTGTTGATGGAGGACATGCAGAGATTTTTAAGTCCTACGCATCGCCACAGCCCTTCAGGGTCCACCCTCAGAGAACAACTCGACCGACAGGTAGCAGACTACCTCGCCTTATCTGCAGATATCGACATTCTGAGGAGCGATGAACCCCTTGACCACTAGGTGTGCAGGCTTGACCTGTGGCCTGAGCTATCCCAATTTGCGATAGAATTTCTGGCCTGCCCTGCTTCAAGTGTCCTGTCAGAAAAGACCTTCAGTGCAGCAGGAGGTATTGTCACTGAGAAGAGAAGTCGCCTAGGTCAAAAAAGTCTAGATTACCTCACCTTTATTAAGATGAATGAGGCATGGATCCCGAAGGGACTGACAGTGGGTGATATATTCGACTAAAAAAGGCCTGATGAGATCAGCTGCCTTGGGCTAAAAATGGTCCACACACTGCTGTATTTTATCTCTGAATGCCGGATGACTTGCGTCACTTATCCGCCACCAAATAGGGTTCAAGCCACAATGTTTTAGGGCACTTTCTGCCTGGAAAACATACATTTTTCTATCCGCTGCTACAGCAGCGGCTGCAACAATACCTAGTTTTTCAGGTGTACATGCCAAATTTTTCTGGCCTCTGGTGCTGCACTGTGGCTGCAAAAAGAAAACAAAAAGGCGCATACATGTGTTAATTCCCCTTCGTGATCGTTACCTTGTTGTGGTGAAGGGGCTTGCGTATCACAATGAAGCGATCACCTCTATGAGTGTGTTGGCAATGGCAATGTGGGCACGCCCCAGATGATAAGGTCGTTGCTTCATTGTGAACAAACCAAAAGCAATCGGCTGGATAATTTTGCATAGAAAAAACATTAAATTTTCTTTGTGATCATCTAAGGTGATCATTAAAGCCTACTAGGCCAACAATGGGCCCGCACTGCAGAATCATTGTTTTCTGGGTCAATTAACTGTCACTGAACTACCTCAGCACGACCATAGGCTTTAAAAAACCGCCATCGCCTGCAATCTCCCAAACGTGCGCACGAGCACAGTCATCACTACACCAAGATTGACGCATAGAGGAATAAAATTTATGTCATGAGTGTGTCAACTATTGACAACTCTTTGCGGTTGTCTAAAATCTATTTGATACACGTCCCCTGATAGGGGACGTAACAGGGATTAAACTGATAAGAATAGTACTACTTAACACACCACTCATATCTGGTGGCACAGTACATTGCACGGCGCACGCGCAGTGCCCCAAATTGGAAGTAGGAGGACCAACCAAGCATCTTTTTCCATCTCCCGGTTCCTAAAATCTATTCCATACACGTCCCCTGATAGGGGACATAACAGGGATTAAACTGATAGGAATAGTACTACTTAACATACCACTCATATAGGGATTGCACAGTACATTACACGGCGCACGCGCAGTGCCCCAAATTGGAAGTAAGAGGACCGACCAAGCATCTTTTTCCATCTCCCGGTACCTAAAATCTATTCCATACACCGGCCCCTGATAGGAGACAAAACTGAGATTGAACTGTTAAGAATAGATTTTTTTTTATTAAAAAAAAGAGGACAGCCTCTGCAGAGCTGGGTATTTTTTGGCCGCGTTACTGAACGCTCATGCACAATGCCTGTAGGCTCAAGTGTCCTTTTGCGGAGGTGACAAAACTGGTCAGTCAAACCCAAGGCAACATCATCGACCTCATCCCATATGCATTTTTTTCTGGAGCGTGCCCTGCGAAGAGTGCTGAGAGTGCTGAGATGAGCATGAAGAGTAAGACTTGTGGTCACCATCACCACCAGAAGCAGCCTTGTCGTCGTCGATTGCTGGACCTGCGGCAACGCAGAGAGAGGAGTCTGAAGAAGAGGAGTCAGAGGAGGAAGGTGGTTTGAGGAGGTGGAAGACGAACCACAGCAGGCGTCACAGGGGGCTTGTTGTCACCTCTCGGGGACCCATGGTGTTGTAAGTGTCTGGGTGGAGGAGGAGACCTTCAATGACGTCAGTGAGGACAAGGAACGGGACATGGCTAGCTTGGTATCCAACCTTGTGAAAATGGGGAGTTTGCGGTTGTGCAAATGGACTGTTTGCGGTGCATTAAACGGGGAGTTTGGTCTGTCAGAGTTTGGTCTGTCACTGTGAAGCAGGCGTAACCCTTGCACTACCTGATCGATACAACATCATACCTGATCGTACACTGGATGTTTTAAAGCACGTTATTCCAAACAATTTAGGAATGTTAGGTGATTTATGCACTTTATAGATTAAAACCCGACTCTGCCTCAACTATGTAATTTTCCATGGGAGTTTTGCCATGGATCCCCCTCCGGCATGCAACAGTCCAGGTGTTAGTCCCCTTGAAACAACTTTTCCATAACTATTGTGGCTAGAAAGAGTCCCTGTGGGTTTTAAAATTCGCCTGCCTATTGAAGTCTATGGCGATTCGCCCGGTTCGCCCGTTCTCGAACGTTTGCGAAAAATCGCGTTTGCCGTTTGCGAACTGAAAATTTATGTACGCGACATATCTAGTGACGCTCCCTGTAATTTTTCATTATCTGCGGTATTTCTCCTGTGTGTCATTATCGCCTCCCAAATAACTGTGACATTCCCTGCAATCTTTTATTAGTTGCTAGTGACATCAGCATCATTATTTGCAGTATTTCTCCTGTGTAATGTTTCCACATCCCAAATACTTATGACGTTCCCTGTAATTTTTTATTTACCGCTGGTGACAGCAGCGACATTATCTGCAGAATTTCTCCTGTGTAACATTTCAACATCCCAAATACCTGTGACATTTTCTGTTATGTTTTATTATCCGCTGGTGACATCATTGACAGTATCTGCGAATATCTAATGTGTGACGTTTTCACATTCCAAATACCTATGATATTTCCTGCAATTTGTTATTAGCTGCTGGTGACATCAGCGACATTATCTGCAGTATTTCTCCTGTGTAACGTTTCCACATCCCATATACCTATGACATTCATTGTAATTTTATATGAGCCAGTGCTGAAATCAGCCTCATTATCTGCAGAATTTCTCCTATGTAAAAGTTTCAACATCCACAATACCTGTGACATTCCCTGTAATTTTACATTAGCCGCTGCTAATCTTTTATTTGCCGCTGGTGACAGCAGCGACATTATCTGTGGTATTTCTCCTATGCAACGTTTTCACATCCCTCCCACAATCCCTGAATTTTATTTTTAGCTGCTGCTGACATCGGCGACATTATTTGCAGTATTTCTCCTGTGTAACGTTTCCACATCCCCAAAAACTGTAATATTCCCTGTAATTTTTTATTTGCCGCTGGTGACACCAGCAACATTATCTGCGGCATTTCTTCTGTGTAACGTTTCCACATCCCAAATACCTGTGACATTCCCTGCAATATTTTATTAGCTGCTGCTGACAGCATTGACAGTATCTGCGTATATCTCCTGTGTGACTTTCCACATCCCAAATACCTGTGACATTCCCTGGAATTTTAGATAAACCGCTGCTGACATCAGCGACATTATCTGCGGTATTTCTCCTGTGTAACGTTCCACATCCAAAATAACTGTGACATTCCCTGTAAATTTTTATTAGCCGCTGGTGACAGCATTGACAGTATCTGCGGTATATCTCCTGTGTGACTTTTCCACATTCCAAATACCTGTGACATTCGATGTCATTTTTTATGAGCCCTGGTGACATCAGCGACATTTTTTGCGCTGTTTCTTCTATGTAACGTTTCAACATCCCAAATACCTGTGACATTCCCTGTAATTTTATATTAGCTGCTGCTGACATTAGCGACATTATCTGCAGTATTTCTCCTATGTAAAGTTTCCACATCCAAAATAACTGTGACATTTCCTGTAATTTTTTATTAGCCACTGGTGACAGCATTGACAGTATCTGCGGTATTTCTCCTGTGTGACTTTTCAACATCCCAAATACCTGTGTCATTCCCTGTCATTTTATTTGACGCTGGTGATAGCAATGACATTATCTGCGGTATATCTACTGTGTGACGTTTCCACATCCCAAATACCTATGACATTTATTGTAATTTTTTATTAGCCACTGGTGACATTAGCGACATTATATGCGGCATTTCTCCTGTGTAACGTTTCGACATCCTAAATACCTGTGACATTCCCTGTAATATTTTATTAGCTGCCGGTGACAGCATTGACATTATCTGCGGTATATCTTCTGTGTGACGTTTCCACATCCAAAATAACTGTGACATTCTCTGTAATTTTACATTAGCCACTGCTGACATCAGCCACATTATCTGTGTTATTTCTCCTGTGTAACATTTCCACATCATAAATACCTGTTACTTTCCCTGAAATTTTATATTAGCCGCTGCTGACATTAGCCACATTATCTGCGGAATTTCTCCTGTGCAATTTTTCCACATCTCAAATACCTGTGACATTCCCTATAATTTTTTATTAGCCACTGGTGACAGCATTGACATTATCTGTTGTATATATCTTGTGTAACGTTTCCACATCCCAAATACCTGTGACATTCCCTGTAATTTTATATTAGCCGCTGGTGAAGTCAGCAACATTATCTGCAGCATTTCTCCTGTGTAACGTTTCCACATCCCAAATACCTATGACATTCCTGTAATTTTTTAATAGCCACTGCTGACATCACTCACATTATCTGCAGAATTTCTCCTGTGTAACATTTCAACATCCCAAATACCTGTGACATTCCCTGTAATGTTTTATTAGCAGCTGGTGACAGCATTGACAGTATCTGCTTATATCTCTTGTGTGACGTTTCCACATTCTGAAATACCTATGACATTTCCAATAATTTTTTATTAGCTGCTGCTGACATCAGCGACATTATCTGCGGTATTTTTCCTTTGTAATGTTTCCACATCCCAAATACCTGTGACATTCCCTGTACGTTTTTTTTATTAGCCGCTGATGACAACAGCGACATTATCTGCAGTATTTCTCCTGTGTAACGTTTCCACATCCCAAATACCTATGACATTCCCTGTAATTTTATATTAGCCGCTGTTGACAGCATTGATATTATCTGTGGTATTTCTCCTGTGTGAAGTTTCCATATCCCAAATACCTGTGACATTCCCTGTAATTTTTTATTTGTCGCTGGTGGCATTAGCAGCATTATCTGCAGTTTTTCTCCTGTATAACGTTTCCACATCCCAAATACCTGTGACAATCCCTGTAATTTTATATTAGCCACTGCTGATATAATCGACATTATCTGCGGTCCATCTCCTGTGTGTTTCACATCACAAATACCTTTTTTTACATTTTTTGCGCATACACTAACAAATCCTACTAAACGTCTGACATACTTTCAAGCATATATAGCATTTAATATGAAGAAAGCGAGCAGCAGTAAGGGACAGGGAAGAGGCCGTGATGCTGATTGTGCACGCAGAGGCCATGGCACTGGGCGCGTTTAAACTGTGCCTGCTGCCAGAGCACAAGAAAAACAATTATCCACGATACCTAGCTTCATGTCCTAGTTTGCAGGGCGGTGCTGGACAATGCTCTCGAAGTCAGACCAGTGTGACCATATGGTCGGTTGGATTGCAGGAGATAATGCTTCCAGTCGGTTAAGCACCACCCTGTCTTCCACAAAGTCTAGTCTCAGTAGCTAAAAGTCTGGTCAACATAATCCTTACCCTGATCCTCCTTCATTCCACCATAGAGAGTTTTGGCAAACAAGTGATCCCACACTCGAATATTCAGAGTAGATATTTTCAGCACCATTCCTTTATTTGGGCCTCTCGACAAGCCAGCTTGAAAAGGGACATAAGATCTTGTGCCCTGATTCCCAAACTCTTCCACGCATCCACAGTCACAAGAAGACGATGGTGGGGAACGGCAATTAGTGTTTTACGAGTTGGATGATGATGATGAGACACAGTTGTCAATAACTGAGTTTGTTGTTAGGTCAACAAGTCAGGAGGATGAGCAGAGTGAGGAAGTGGAAGAGGAGGTGGTGGATGATGAAGTCACTGACCAAACCTGGGAAGTTGGTAAGGATAGCGAGGAGAGCAGTACAGAGGGGGGAGGATTCACAGCATCGCAACAGGCTGGAAGAGGCAGTAAGTTGGCAAAAGGGAGAAGGAAGGCAACACCAAACAGACCCACAACTGTTCCCCGGAGCACACCCTTGAGGAAATCTCCCTTGCCAAGGGTTAGGTGCAGGGGCGGACTGAGAACCCTTAGGGCCCCCGGGCAAAATAAATCAAGGGCCCCCTCACAGGCTCCACCCATGTTCTGCTGCAAGCCCCACCCTTGTCCCGCCTCCATGCCCCGCCTCCAGCCACACCCTACACAATCTTTAATAAGATTTCAAAGTTAAAGTGACACAAAAGGCACCCAGACCACTTCAGCTCATTGAAGTGGTCTGTGTACAGTGTCCCTTTTGCAAATCGAGCTGCAATGTTTTAGAGAAACTGCATTGTTTATGTTCCAGCAATAAGTCAGCCTCTAGTGGCTGGCAGCCACCTGAGGGCTTCCTGGATTAAAACAAACCTTTGGTCTGGTATCTGACGCTGGACGTCCTCACACCCTGCATGATGACCTCCAGGGTCGCATTGATTCAATGCTTTCGTATGGGGTAATCTAATCTCAGCGTCCATTAGTGAGCCTCTGTTAGAAGCAGTGTGGGCATAACTACTGTGAAGGGGGCACATATCTGGGCATAACTACTGTGAAGGGGGCACATATCTGGGCATAACTACTGTGAAGGGGGCACATATCTGGGCATAACTACTGTGAAAGGGGGGGGGGCCTTTACAGTAGTTATTAATCCCTTTCAGCAGTCCCCCCCCTTCAGTGAATGGGGGACTGCTGAAAGGGGTTAATAACTACTGTGAAGGGCCTAGCCGTCTGGGCAACCCCACAGATCATCCCCCCACCCACCTTGTACTTGTTCCACTGATCCGCTACTTGCGGGTTACATGGGCATGAGTTCAGTCACTTCGGTGCGCAATCCCATCCTGTGGCGCGTGATCCCGAGAGACCCGTGACCTACAGCGGCAGGTCTTGCGGGATCACGCGCTGCAGGACGGGATTGCCCACCGAAGTGACTGAACTCATTCCACAAGTAGCGGAACAATTACAAGAGGGGTGGGGAATAGCCAAATTAAAAAATATTTTGAACCAAAAGGTGTTATGGGGGCTCTGTGGATGGTACTGTTATGGGGGCTTTGTGGATGACACTGTTGTGGGGGGGATCTGTGGATGGCACTGTTATGGGGGGATCTGTGGATGGCACTGTTATGGGGTGATCTGTGGATGGCACTGTTATGGGGGGATCTGTGGATGGCACTGTTATGGGGGCTCTGTAGATGGCACTGTTATGGGGGCTCTGTGGATGGCACTGTTGTGGGGATCTGTGGATGACACTGTTGTGGGGGGGGGGGATCTGTGGGTGACACATATATAGCAACTTATGCTGTATATGTGTCATCCACAGATCCCCCCATAACAGTGTCCTTGTGAGTGAATGATCCCCAATACAGGGACTGGGGGCCGGCATCTGGTGTTGTAATGGCAGCGGGGCCCGTTGCAGTCACTGTATTTTATTACACCGGGCCCCGCTCACTGTAATACTAATATTCATATGTGAACAACTTGAAATCCTCTGCGATCCTCTTCCTCTGAGCTCTCTGTACTCACAAACTCAGTAGCAGGCCGGGCAGCAGCGCAATTCACTGATGTTACGCGCCTACTCCTCCTACTTCATTCATAAAGTGGGAGGAGCAGACACGTGACGTCAGTGAGTTGCGCTGCCGCCCGGCCTGCTACTGAGTTTGTGAGTACAGAGAGCTCAGAGGGAGAGGATCGCAGAGGATTTCAAGTTGTTCACATATGAATATTAGTATTACAGTGAGCGGGGCCCGGTGTTATGTTATTCTGCGGCGGGCCCCCATCCCGGCCGGGCCCTCGGACCATGTCCGAAGTGCCCGACTGGTCAGTCCGCCCCTGGTTAGGTGTTCCGCAGTCTGGCGCTTTTTTAAGGAAAGTGCAGACGACAAAAGAATTGCAATTTTTAACCTGTGCCAAACAAAAATGAGCAGGGGCATGAACACTAGCAACCTCACCACCATTAGCATGATCTGCCACATGGCATCAAAGCACCATAATAGGTGGGCTGAATGCCTGGGTTCACAATCTGTGTCTGCGGGTCACACCACTGCCTCCTCTTCCTCTGAGTTATGTGCTGGCCAATCCCCTATCGAAGGGGCAGACCCAGATGCTATCCCCCCTCTCACCTGGACCTTCGCAAGCACCATCAGTGACCACATCCACTTCCTTGTCCCAGCGCAGGGTTCACATGTCCTTACCCCAGGCATTTGAACGCAAGGGCAAATACCAAGCCACCCACCCACAGACCATAGCACTAAATGCACATCTTTACAAATTACTGGCCCTGGAAATGTTGCCATTTAGGCTTGTGGACACTGAGGCCTTCCACAGTGTGATGTCGGTGACCGTCTCTCTATACGCAGTCCCCAGCCTTCACTACTTTTCATGGTGTGCCCTGCCCGCCTTACAACAGCATGTGTCCCGTAACATCACCAGTGCCCTGACCAATGCAGTTTGTGGGAAGGTCCACTTAACCACTGACACATGGGTAAGTGCTTTTGGTTAGGGATGCTACATTTCCCTGATAGTACACTGGATGAATGTTGTAGAGCTGTGGCAGGGTATAAGGGACCAGACTGAGCTGTGGCTCTTGCCACTCAACCTACAACCAGGCATGGTTGTGTCCGATAATGGCCGCAACTTGGTGGCAGCTTTGGAGCTTGGGAAGCTCACACACATCCCATGCCTAACCCACGTCTTCAACTTAGTGGTTCAGCGGTTTCTCAAAACCTACCCCAATTAGCCAGAAGTACTGGTGAAGGTGCGCTGTGTGTGTGCCCATTTCCACAAGTCATCGACAGCATCCACCGGTCTGTTAATGCTGCAGCAGCACTTACAATTGCCAGCTCACCGACTGTTGTGCAACTTGAGTATGCTCTGGAACTCGACACTCCATATGTTGGCCAGGCTTTGTGAGCAGCAGAGGGCAGTAATGGAATACCAGCTGCAACATGGTTGTCACCTTTCCAGTCAGCTTCCGCTTTACACAAGTGAGGAATGGACATTGATGTCTGACCTCTGTGAGGTTTTAAGAAACTTTGAGGAATCAACACAGATGGTGAGCGGCGATAACACTATTATCAGCGTCATCATCCCTCTTCTGTGTCTACTCAAATGCTCGCTGCTCACAATTAAGGCTGACACTTTGCACATGGAAGAGACGGAAATGGGGTAGACATTACACAGGGTGATAGCCAGACCACCCTCAGTTCGTCTTCTCAGCGCAATTTAGATGATGAGGAGGAGCAGGAGATGGTTGCCTCCACTACAGAGGGTAGTACCCATAGCTGGTTTTATTCCATCTATTCAGTGTGGATGGGCAGAAGAGGATGAGGAGATTGAGAGTCATCCTCCTGATGATGACAGCGAAGTCTTGCCTGTTGAGACTCTGGCACACATGGCTGACTTTATGTTAGGCTGCCTTTTCCGTGCCCCACACGTTTTGCGCATTTTGGACAACACCAATTACTGGTTGTTCACCCTTCTCAACCCCCGCTACAAGGAGAACTTCTCATCTCTCATTCCTGTGGTGGAGAGGAAGAGCAAAATGGTGCAATACCAGAAGGTCCTTGTGGAAAAATTCCTCCAAAAATTTCCAGGTACCAACGCTGGCGGCAGAGTACGTAACGTAATTAATTGGGCAATCGAGGAGGGGAGATGACGGAAACATAGCAGTTCCAACAGAGGCAGGGCAACACTCTCTAAAGCCTGGGACAGTTTCGTGACACCCTGCCAGCACCCTCACCCTGATGTGCGGACTAGTGTCACAAGGGGGGAAACATTTTAAAAGATGGTAAAGGAGTACATAGCAGATCGTGTCTGCATCCTTAATGATCCCTCTGTGCCTTACAACTACTGGGTGACCAAGCTGGACATGTGGCATCATCTAGTGCTCTACGCCTTGGAGGTGCTGGCCTGCCCTGCCGCCAGTGTTTTGTCAGAGCGGGTATTTAGTGCTGCTGGGGGCATAATAACTAAAAATCGCATCCGCCTGTCAACTAAAAATGCTGACAGGTTGACTCTTATAAAAATGAACAAGGCCTGGATTGCCCCTGACTTCTCTACTCCACCAGAGAAAAGCGGCTGAACATAAAGGCACTTCAAATGTGTTTTTATAATATACTGAATACACTGTATTCCCATGAACCCCTTCCAGAATAAAAAAGGGTATATGGTTCAATCTTCTTTTTCTTGTCCTTCTCCTCTTCCATCATATCAACATGCTTATTAGTCTGCCCTCGCTCCTAATGTTGTAAAAGGTCAGCTCACCTGCATGCCCTTGCATATAATGTTTTTGAGGGTCAGCTTACCAGCAGGCCCTCACCTACAATCTTTTAGAGGGTCAGCTCACCTGCAGGCCCTTGCATATAATGTTTTAACCCCTTAAGGACTCAGCCCTATTTCACCTTAAGGACTTTTTTTTTTGCAAATCTGACCAGTGTCACTTTAAGTGCTTTCAACTTTAAAACGTTTTGACTTATCCAGGCCATTCTGAGATTTGTTTTCATATGTTTTTTCAATATGTTTTTTGAGCACATATTGTACTTCATGACACTGGTAAAATGAAGTAAAATATTTTTTTTTTTAAATAACAAATTTACCCCAAATTTTTTTTAAATTGCAAATTTCCAAGTTTCAATTTCTCTACCTCTATAATACATAGTAATACCTCCAAATATAGTTATTACTTTACATTCCCCATATGTCTACTTCATGTTTGGATCATTTTGAGAATTATATTTTATTTTTTGGGGATGTTACAAGGCTTAGATGTTTAGAAGCAAATCTTGAAATTTTACAGAAATTTTCAAAAACTGAATTTTTAGGGACAAGTTCAGGTCTGAAGTCACTTTGCGAGGCTTACATAATAGAAACCACCCAAAAATGACCCCATTCTATAAATTACACCCCTTAAGGTATTCAAAACTGATTTTACAAACTTTGTTAACCCTTTAGGTGTTCCACAAGAATTAATGGAAAATAGAGATACAATTTCAAAATTTTACTTTTTTTGCTGATTTTCCATTTTAATAATTTTTTTCCAGTTACAAAGCAAGGGTTAACAGCCAAACCAAACTCAATATTTATGGCCCTGATTCTGTAGTTTACAGAAACACACCTTATGTGGTCGTAAACTACTGTACGGGCACACGGCAGGGTGCAGAAGGAAAGGAATGCTATATGGATTTTGGAAGGCAGATGTTGCTGGACTGATTTTTTTGACACCATGTCCCATTTGAAGCCCCCCTGATGCACCCCTAGAGTAGAAACTCCAAAAAAGTGTCCCCATTTTAGAAACTACGGGATAGGGTGGCAGTATTATTGGTACTAGTTTAGGGTACATATGATTTTTGGTTGCTCTATATAACAAGAAATAGCTGTTTTGGCACTGTTTTTATTTTTTGTTATTTACAACATTCATTTGACAAGTTAGATCATGTGATATTTTTATAGACCAGGTTGTCACGGATGCGGCGATATCTAATATGTATACTTTTTTTTAATTTATGTAAGTTTTACACAATGAATTCTTTTTTGAAGCATAAAAAATCAGTTTTAGTGTTTCCATAGTCTGAGAGCCATAATTTTTTCAGTTTTGGGGCGATTACCTTGGGTAGGGTATGATTTTTGCAGGATGAGATGACGGTTTTATTAGCACTATTTTGGGGTGCGTGTGACTTTTTGATCACTTGCTATTACACTTTTTGTGATGTAAGGTGACAAAAAATGATTTATTTAGCACAGTTTTTATTTTTTACGGTGTTCATCTGAGGGGTTAGCTCATGTGACATTTTTATAGAGCCGTTCGATACAAACGCGGCGATACCAAATATGTATACTTTTTTTTATTTATGTAAGTTTTACACAATAACAGCTTTTTTAAAACAAAAAAAATAATGTTTTAGTGTCTCCATATTCTGAGCTATAGTTTTTTTAATTTTTTGGGCGATTGTCTCAGGTAGGGGCTAATTTTTTGCGGGATGAGGTGACGGTTAGATTGGTACTATTTTGATCGCTTGCTGTTGTACTTTTTGTGATGTAAGGTGACAAAAACATTGTTTATATAGCACAGTTTTTATTTTTTATTTTTTACGGTGTTCATCTGAGGGGTTAGGTCATGTGATATGTTTATAGAGCCGGTCGATACGGACGTGGTGATACCTAATATATTTCCCCTCTATTTTTTACCAATTTTTTTTACTTTATTTGGGGAAAATTATGTTTTTGTTTATTTTTACTTGAAACTTTATTTTCTCCACTTTTTTTCACTTAATTTTTTTGGTCCCACTTTGGGACTTGAACTTTTGGGACTCTAATCCTTTACAATGCACTCCAATACTTCTGTATTGGAATGCATTGGCTGTATGAGTAATACTGTGTGTATTAATCATACAGCTTCCAGCCTGTGAGATCTGGGGGGCTGGATCTCACAGACACGTCACAGGAAGGCAGCGGTGATGCCTCAGGAAGGCATCACCCTGCCTTCCATGCCATCGGGTCCCCCCTACAGCCCAATGGAGACCCGATGGCACCACCGCCGCCTCACCAGGTAAAAGTTGCAAACCGCAGGTCTGAATTGACCTGCGGTTTGCGGCGATCGCCGATGCGGGGGGGTTACATGACCCCCCCGGCGTTGTGACAGGATGCCTGCTGAATGATTTCAGTGGACATCCTGTTCTGATTAACCCCCGCCGTGCCGCAATGTATTTTTAAAGTTAGGACGTACCGGTACGTCCTGGGTCCTTAAGGACTCGGCAAACATGGCATACCGGTACGTCCTAAGTCCTTAACGGTTAAAGGTTCATCTCACCAGCAGGCCCTTACCTACAATCTTTTAGAGGGTCAGCTCACCAGCAGGCCCTCACCTACAATCTTTTAGAGGGTCAGCTCACCAGCAGGCCCTCGCATATAATGTTTTTGAGGGTCAGCTCACCAGCTGCCCTCAAACATAATTTTCTACAGGGTTAGCTCACCATAATTTTATCAATGGTTAGCTAAACAGTAGGCACTCACCCATCATTTTTTCAATGACCAGCTCGGCAGCAGGCACTCAAACCTAATGTTTTAGATGGTCTTCTCAGCAGCAGGCCCTTGCTCTTAATGTTTTTGAGGGTCACCAGCAGGTCATAAATCATAATATTTCAATGATGTATAATGTCCTCCTTTATGTGTAATAAAGGGTGTATTGGAGTGTCAGTTCCTTGTAATTTTTGCCAGCCCTTTCACTTAGTAAATAGGCTTTATGAGTGTAGGAGTCCCACTACCTGAACAATTGTACCACAATGTGAATGAGGCCCTCCATTATGTGATATACAGGTTGTATCGGAGTGCCTCTTCCCTGTAATTTTTGGCAGCACTATACAAGTAAATATACAGAAAAGAATGTTTCCTAACAATTTTTCCTCTAAAATCGATTTTTTTCGGTTTTGTGCGTATCATTGTCAGTCTTTAAAAGTGACGTACTACTGGGACGACATAGTTCCCAGCAGCGACCTGGGAGTCCAAGATGCATCCAGACAGATTCCTCCCCATGCTGTTCCCAAACCATTTCGGTGGTGTTTTTATCAATTTCTGACCGTTTCCTATGAACCAGACGCCCTCTGCTTCAGAGCAGGGGGTGCCTGGTTTAATGCTCGGGTTCTCCCATTGCCTTCCGATGTGCTCGGAAGCTCGGTAGAATTACGTCGATAAGCCATTCAGTGGTAAACATTTTTTGTGAAACACCCTTTTTTGGGGGAAATTGATGGGTGATTGTAGACTTCCTTTTGCTGTATGGACCGAATTAAGTCGATTAGCCATTCAGTAGTCAAATATTTTTGTGAAACAGCCTTTTTTTGAAAAATTTACTGGTGATTGTAGACTTCCTTTTGGTGTATGGACTAGTGCTGATCAATGGGAGAACCAGAGCATTAAACCAGGCAACCCCTGCTCTGAAGAGGGGAGGGTGTCTGGTTCATAGGAAAAGGTCAGAAATTGATGGAAACACTACCGAAATGGTTTGGGAACAGCATGGGGAGGATGTCTGGATGCATCTTGGACTCTCAGGTCGCTGCTGGGAATGATGTTGTCCGAGTAGTACGCCACTTTTACAGACTGACAATAATACGCACAAAACCGAAGATAAAATCGATTTTAGAGGAAAAATTGTTAGACAACATTCTTTCCTGTATACTTACTTGTATATAAAGTGCAAGTGCTGCCAAAAATTACAAGGAAGAAGCGCTCTGTTACAACCTGTATATCACATAATGGAGGGCCTCATTCACATTGTGGTATAATTGTTCAGGTAGTGGAACTCCTACACTCATAAAGCCTATTTACTAAGTGAAAGGGCTTCCAAAAAAGACAAGGAACCGGCACTTTATTACACATAAAAGATGGCATCATACACCCTTGAAAAATTATGAATGATGGCCTGCTGGTGACCCTCAAAAACATTAAGAGCAAGGGCCTGCTGGTGACCCTCTAAAACATTTAAAGTGCCTTTATGTTCAGCCTCTTTCCTCTGGTGGAGTAGAGAAGTCAGGGGCAATCCAGGCCTTGTTCATTTTTATAAGAGTCAACCTGTCAGCATTTTTAGTTGACAGGCGGATGTGCTTAACCTCTTAAGGACATAGGGCGTACAGGTACTTTCTGCGTTTCCGGGTTATTCGGGTCTCTGAAGACCCAAAAACCCGGAACAGGATGGTGATGGTGGTGTGATTTCACCCCATCAATCACCATCCAGCGATCCTGAGTAGTGATGGTGACATCACCACTCAGGATCGCTTCTGATTGGTCTGTGGGCGGTCCAGCGGCAGATTCAAAAGAGGCAGGCGCTCCTCTCTTCCTTCTTTTGTGTTCCGGAGCCGGAGGAGAGAGGAGCTGCCTGAACGTGTCCCCCATCGCTGCCAGCAGCACCCGATCTGTGCCCCCAGGACCCGATCTGTGCCCCCAGCACCCCCCATCAGGTACATAGGGAAAGCATAGGGATAGTTTGGGTTAGGCAGGGGAAAAAAAGGGAAAGTTAGTTTGTGAAGTTTTATTGCATCACCCTAAGTTAGGGTGTCTGGGGTCCACAGCATGGCTGTGTGACCCTAGACCCACCAGGGGTGCTTGCCCCCCCTGCCCCCCCCCCCCCACACTTTTTTGGGGTGCAGTTTTTTTTTTTTTTTTTTTGTGTACGCTGACTGTGGCCGGCACTCTTAGCGTCCGGCCACTGTTAGCGCAACGCACACCCCACCGCTGATCAACTTCGGACGGTTGATCAACGGTTTTGAATTTTTTTTCCAAATTTTTTGGCCTTTTTTTTAGTTATTTTATATTTTTTTCTGTTCGTTTTAGGGTGAGTTCGTGAACACCCGTGCCACCACACAAACGCACACCAAATAAAGATTTACACACACGCACATATACACGCAAACACACACTCCTCTATGGCCCGCCGGACGTTCTCAGCCGAGGACGCATACGCCCAGCTTGCCTCCGACTCCGAGAGTCCCAGTGAGGACGAGGATGACCCCACATTCCTGTTGTCATCCGCGTCCTCCTCATCATCTAGCGATGATGATGAGCCCCCAAGGCGGCGGAGACGCCGCCAGGCGGAGCAAGGGGACCGCCATGTTAGGGACCCTGTGGCCCACACTAGTTCGAGCAGCTCTGGGGCTCGTACTGGTTTCCCGGCCCACCAGTTAAATCCACCGAAGCACCCTGCCGGTGAACTTGTCTGGTGTAGTCCAGAGCGATACGAGCCTGTGATTCCGGATTTTGTAGGCCAATCAGGAATCCAGATTTCCACAGTGGGCTACACTGAATATGACTTTTTTTGTCATTTTTTCAGTGACCCACTGGTAAATCTGATGGTGGAGCAGACGAATCTGTACGCCCAACAGTTAGTCGCTCAACACCCGGGCTCCTTTTTGGCCAGGCCCGGTGGCTGGAAGCCGGTCATTGCAGCCGAAATGAGGACATTTTGGGGCCTCGTGCTGCATATGGGCCTGGTCAAGAAACCCAGTGTCAGGCTGTACTGAAGTGGGGACGTCCTATACCAGATCCCACTTTACAGTACGGCCATGACACGCTCCCGGTTTGAGGCCATCCGGAAATGTCTGCATTATTCCAATAATGCAGCATGTCCACCCCCGAGGTGATCCTGCACATGACCGTCTGTATAAGATACGGTCGGTCATCGATCACTTTGGGGCCAAATTCATAGAGGCCTATGTACCTGGAAGGGAGGTCGCAGTTGATGAGTCTCTCATTGCGTTCAAGGGAAGACTCATTTTCCGCCAGTATGTGCCCTCCAAGTGGGCAAGGTATGGCGTGAAGCTATACAAAATTTCTGATAGTACCTCAGGGTACACTTACAAATTTTGTGTATACGAGGGGCGAGATTCCCGGATTCAACCCCCACAATGTCCCACCACTCTGGGTGTTACCGGGAAACTTGTGTGGGACCTTATGTACCCACTGCTGGATAAGGGTTACCACCTTTACGTGGATAACTTTTATACCAGTATCCCCTTGTTCCAGTCCCTTGCCGCCAGATCCACGTCCACTTGTGGGACCGTGCGGAAAAATCAACGCGGCCTCCCTGCCCACCCCCTCCAGGTACCTATCCCCAGGGGTGAAACCCGTGCCCTTACCACTGGAAACCCCTGTTGCTGGTCAGGTATAAGGACAAGAGGGATGTCCTTATGCTGTCCACAATTCATGGTAACGGCATCACCCCTGTCCCTGTGCGAGGTACCGCGGCAACGGTCCTCAAGCCCGATTGTATCGTCGACTACAATCGGTATATGGGAGGAGTTGATCTCTCGGCTCAAGTCCTCAAGCCATATAACGCCATGCGCAAAACCCGGGCATGGTAGACAAAAGTTGCGGTCTACTTGGTACAGGTTGCCATGTACAACTCTTTTGTACTATCCCGAAGCGCTGGCAGCACAGGGACATTCCTCCAGTTCTATGAGGCAGGCCCTGATCTTTTCGGACCGGGAAAGAGTAGGCCGGAGTACCTCGGGAACTGTAGGCGCCCGGATCGTCCCTGGCCAACACTTTCCAGGTGTGGTCCCTCATACTGGAAAGAAGGGACGAACCCAAAAAAAGTGCACACTTTCATGGAGTACTAAATTTATATCCCAATTTAGCACTGACATCGGATAAAAAAAAACTGGTTCTCAGACTTGAGACACCCCAAAAAACTAAAGTAATTTATTAAAAGTAGACATATTAGGTATTGCCGCATCGGTAATAATCTCCTCTATAAAACTACCCCATGACCTAACCCCCCAGATTAACACGGTCCAGAAAAAGAAAAAATAAAGGTGCAAAAAAAGTTGTTTTTTTGTTACCTTACACAATAAAAAGTTTAATAGCAAGCGTTTAAAAAGTCATATAGCCCCCCAAATAGTGCCAATAAAACCGTCGTCTCATCCCGCAAAAAATGAGCCCCCACATAAGATAATCGGATTGTAAAAAAAAAAATATGACACTTAGACTTTAGAGATCCAAAATTAGAATTTTTGTATCAAAAAGGATAATATAGTCAAAAAACTAAATAATTGTAAAAAAAGTAGACTTATTAGGTATCGCCACGTCCGTAAGAATCTCCTCTATAAAAATACTCCAAAAAGTTTAATAGCAAGCGATAAAAAAGTCATATAGCCCCCAATATAGTGCCAATAAAACCGTCGTCTCATCCCGCAAAAAATGAGCCCCCACATAAGATAATCGTATACAAAAAAAAAAAAAAAATTACACTTAGACTTTAGAGATACAAAAAAATTTTTGGGGATCAAAAAGGATAATATAGTCAAAAACCTAAATAATTGTAAAAGAAAAGTAGTCTTATTAGGTATCGCCACGTCCGTATGAATCTCCTCTTTAAAAAATATCCCATGACCTAACCCCCCAGATTAACACGGTTAAAAAAAAAATAATGGGGCCAAAACCGCTATTTTTGGCACTTTTCCATTTCAATCCATTTTTTACTGTAACAAAACAAGGGTTAACAACCAAATAAAAGTTAAAACTTATTATCCTGATACTGCGGTTTACAGAAACGCCACATTTGTGGTCGTAAACTGCTGTATCAGTAAAAGGGAGGCCGCAAAAGGAAAGGACCGACATGGTTTCTGGAAGGCCGATTTTGATGGCCTTTTTTATTGACACCATGTCCCTTTTGAAGCCCCCCTGATGCCCCCCATGAGTAAAAACTCCCTAAAAGTGATCCCATCTAAGAAACTACACCCCTCAAGGTATTCAAAACTGATTATACAAACTTTATTAACCCTTTAGGTGATCCTCAACAGTTAATGGCAAATGGAGATGTAATTTCAGAATTTCAATTTTTGGTAACCTTGCCTCACAAAAATGTAATATGGAGCAACCAAAAATCATATTTACCCTAAAAACAATCCCACAAAAAATGCCACCTTATCCCATAGTTTCCAAAATGGGGTCACTTTTAGGGAGTTTCTACTCCAGGGGTGCATCAGGGGGGTTGAAACAGGACACGGTGTAAATAAATCGGTCCATAAAAATCAGCCCTCCAAATACCAAACGGCGCACCTTTCACTCTACGCCCCGCTGTGTGGCCGTACAGTAGTTTACGACCACATATTGGGTGTTTCTGTAAACGGCAGAGTCAGGGCAATAAAGATACAGTCTTGTTTGGCTGTTAACCCTTGCTTTGTTAGTGGAAAAAATGGGTTAAAATTGAAAATTTGGCAAAAAAATTAAATTCTCAAATTACATCCCCATTTGCCAATAACTCTTGTGCAACACCTAAAGGGTTAACGACGTATGTAAAATCAGTTTTGAATACCTTGAGGGGTGTAGTTTCTAAGATGGGGTCATTTTTGAGTGGTTTCTATTATGTAAGCCTCGCAAAGTGACTTCAGACCTGAACTGGTCCCTAAAAATTGAGTTTTTATAAATTTCTGAAACATTTCTAAGCCTTGTAACATCCCCAAAAAATAAAATATCATTCCCAAAATAATTCAAACATGAAGTAGACATATGGAGAATGTAAAGTCATCACAATTTTTGGGGGTATTACTATGTATTACAGAAGTAGAGAAACTGAAACTTTGAAATTTGCAAATTTTCCCATATTTTTGGTAAATTAGGTAATTTTTTTTTGCAAAACAAAAATTTTTGGGACTTCATTTTACCAGTGTCATGAAGTACAATATGTGACGAAAAAACAATCTCAGAATGGCCTGGATAAGTCAAAGCGTTTTAAAGTTATCAGCACTTAAAGTGACACTGGTCAGATTTGCAAAAAATGGCCTGGTCCTTAAGGTGAAATAAGGCTGTGTCCCTAAGGGGTTAATGGATAATTTGGATTATGCCCCCAGCAGCACTAAATACCCGCTTTGACAAAATGCTGGCGGCAGGGCAGGCCAACACC
The DNA here is from genome assembly GCF_014858855.1 of Bufo gargarizans. NCBI lineage: Eukaryota > Metazoa > Chordata > Amphibia > Anura > Bufonidae > Bufo > Bufo gargarizans. The sequence goes on along the minus strand of NC_058088.1, from coordinate 92,754,515 downwards.
TCCAAGGCATAGAGCGCCAGTTTGGCCACGTATCCAGCTTGGACACCCAGTAGTTGTAAGGAACAAACGAATCATAGAGGACACTGCTACGTATTCCTTCACCATCTTCCAAAATGATTCCCTCCCTGTGACACTAGGCCACATATCAGTGTGAGGGTGCTGGTGGGTTGTTATGAAACTGTCCCAGGCTTTGGAGAGTGTTGACCTGCCTCTGTTGGAACTGCAGTGTGTTCCTCTCGTCTCCACTCCTCGATTGCCCAAGGAACTACGCACTCTGCCGCCAGTGTTGTTAGCTGGAAATTTTTGGAGCAATTTTTCCACAAGGACCTTCTGGTATTGCAAGATTTTGCTCGTCCTCTCCACCACAGGAATGAGAGATGAGAAGTTCTCTTTGTAGCTGGGGTCGAGAAGGGTAAACAACCAGTAATTGGTGTTGTCCAAAATGCGTAAAACGCGTGGGTCACGGGAAAGGTAGCTTAACATAAAGTTTGTGTCACAGGGCGCCAGCGAATTGCTTCGACTCTCCTGTGCCGCCGGCGCCCTGATAGGACACGGAGGCAGCCACGCACTCTGCGTCCTGCTATGGCGCCGGGGTAACGGGGACTGAGCGCGCCCGGCTGCACGCTCCCTCTCTGTGCGGCTGGCATCCCCAGTTCCCATGGTAATGGGCAGGAGGCTGAGAGACGAGCTGGGCACTCGGCGCTCGGCTGCAGTCTTGGTGGGAGATCATGCGGCACTGGCCACATCACATGACCCTTGCCATTCAGTATATAAACAGGCAACCTGCTGTCTTTAGGCTATTTCTATTGATTTCCCTGCGCTAATTTGGATATTGACCCGTGCCTGTTTTTTGACCCACTACTGCATGCTCCTAGTACCTGACATGACCTCTTGGTTTGACCTTTGGCCTGTGACCTGAACTGTCTTTGTCCACTCCTGTGTACTGATGCTACCTCCTGGTTTTTGACCCTTTGGCTTGTATTCGGATTAGTCTTGTTGTTTCTCTTACTCTGTGTTGATACCCCGGCCTTACCAGCCGCCCTCTTGACCTAGCCTGGTCTTTTACTGTGTCACTGCTCCGCCCGCTATTCCATCTCTGTCCTCTCTGTCTTTCCGCACTTACCGACGTCAGGGACCGCCGCCCAGTTGCGCTCCATTATGTAGGACGGGCAAGTGCAAGTAGGTAGGGACAGAGGCGTGGGTGGCAGACAGTGGGTGCACATACTCCCTTCCTATCCGGCGGCGTGACATTCAGCCATGTGTGCCAGAGTCCCAACAGGCAAGACTTCGCTGTCGTCATCAGGAGGATGACTCTTAATCTCCTCATCCTCTTCCTCCTCGCCTGCCCATTCATGCTGAACAGATGGAATAAACCTGCTATGGGTACTACCCTCCGTAGCGGAGGCAACCATCTCCTGCTCCTATTCCTCCTCATCATCATCATCAATCAATTTGCGCTGAGAAGACGAACTGAGAGTGGTCTGACTATCACCCTGTGTAATGTCTTCCC